>NW_019416541.1:153161-156786 GCF_000390285.2 Anoplophora glabripennis | reverse complement strand
TCATACGGTTCCTTAGATATCGGTTTCGTATTTATACAAGTTGCTGCGGAAACTGTTCGTCAATTGTTGTGTATTCTAAATGGAAAGACCAAAAAATCTGCATTCTTATAAGATTGCACTAAACCGCGAAAATTATTTTATTAATATCTCGTCTCTTAGGTATCCAAATTAGTCATAATTTTTTTTGAGGATTTTCTTCATATTAATAAGCTAATATTATTTTTTTTATGAATACTTGTTCGTCAATTCCAAATCAGATAAACCTTCTTAAGGGGAGGGGAGTCTTTCCTATAAAGTTTTTATCTAGGGCGCCTCAGATTTTGGACAATATTAACATAAATACATGTGTCCAATTTCACATTATTATATCAATTTAAATTATTTAAAAAAAATTAAAAATATTTTGTTTAAGTTTAACACCCTATATCTTTTAACGCAGCGTCCTAAATAAAAGGGAGAATACGAGGTTTCATTTTTGGTCATCGTTTGTGAATCGCCCTGTATAATAAACATAACACAGGGTCTGTCGCGTAAATTTTATCTCTATGATTTTTTGTACGGGGTGAGTTTCAGTAGTTGCTTTTCTCATTGCATACATTTTTTACTTACCTCATTGCAATGATAATTCGCAAATGTCGCCTTTGATGCAGTTAATTAATTTGTATATGTCAAAACATCCATCGCAATATTAATACAAACAAGGGTTCGAAATTAAATTGCAAAATGTCCAGTAATTTCCATTTATTTGTCTCTAAAAATACAACATACAAAAAACAGAAGAATCACAAAGGAAAACCAAAATAAACAAAATATATTGTTTATTAAATTTTTATAAAACAACAATATTTCATTACAGTGAAATGGAGGCAAATTCAGGTCATACACTACACTTTGTTATATTGATTTTGTTATCAAATATTGCGATGAAAAGATGTCATTACCTAAGTTCGATGGATAACTAGGAACAAATTCTGAAAATATTGCCGTATGACATCATACCATAAGTCTAAATACTAAACGCAAAATTAATTTCTGACATTGCAATCAACATTGTCATTTTGAATTATTTCCAGCAAGGTCTGTTACCACATTATCATTAAACTTTGGCATTCATCTGAAAGATGGCGTTAAAAGTTCTAGTTATAGAAAGCTTGTGATTTTCGATTTGATCGTTGTACTCAAGTTTTGAGGTCAATCCAACGCCAATTTGAAAATATTAAATGGACACTGGACACTGTATATTTTATTCCAGCAATCGTTATAGTACCAAATTTTACGTCCGATTGTGGGATTAGAATATTTTTCCAAAAGAATTGTGGAGGAAAATGTTTCAAGCAAAATGTGTAAGATTTTGAATGACAAATTAGATGGTGACCTTGATTTAAACTAACAGCTGATTAAATCTTCTAGAACGGCTTCTCACCAAATCTTAATGTGTTTAATTTCAAAATTGTTATCAAGATCGTATTAATAGTTTCAACCGAATATGTCTAGATTAAAATCCATTATTTTTATATCTATTATTATTTTTTGAAAAATGTGTTTGATCTTGAATTGACCTGAAAGGACATACAGTAAAAAATTGCTAGCATGAAAAATAAGCTGTTTTATTTGACATTTTCAAGTTGACCTTACCTTGACCCTGAAATTTAATGTCAAGGTGAAATTCAAGGTCACCAAAGCAGCCTAAACAGAAAGTTTCGTTCGTTCGGTGAAAATATGAGGCGGCATCTATGGCAAGTCAGACTATAAAGACATTGTGGAGAATATACTTAAAAAAAAACTATACAAAAGTACAAAAAAGACAACTATTTCTTAATCTTACTTACTCCTATCGTGCCCAAAACACTTAAGTATGCTTGAAGTGTCCAGTTTATACACTCACTAAAATCTTGTTCAAATCTTGGGATCGGTAGCCCTTAAATCGGCGAATTTCTCCGACAGCTCCCACAGCTTCTTGGCCTTCGACTCATCGGTAGCCCCGCTACTCAGTGCCCTCTCTGCGCAGTCCATGAAATACTTTCCAGTCACCCCCTCGACTTCCTCGGAACAAGCCAGGAATACGCTGGTCTGGCACCCCTGCGCCGGGGTCTTGAAGAACCCCTTGACTATCAACTTCAAGGGGAGATTAAGAGGGAACGGCACGTTCCTCCATATTCCGGAATTTATCATTCCCGGATGGAGACAGTTGGCCGCGACGTTGGTGCCTTCCAAGCGACGAGCGAGCTCCAGGGTGAAGCAGATGTTGGCGTATTTGGACACGTAGTAGTAGTAGGCCGGGCACCAGGAGCTGGTGGGGTTGATCTTGTTCAGGTTCAGGGACGCGAGTCTGTAGAGCTCGGAGGCCACTACTACTATTCTGGAGGGCGCCGATTTCTTGAGCAGATCTGAAAAAATCGTTTTATTTCATAAATAGCAGCAAAAAGCAAAGCAGAGAAACCAAATTGGTTTATTTTTTTTTTAAATCAAGCTCTAGCTTGTGCAATCAGTTATTCTACTCGTATCTTTAATAGTTTCCGAGAGACCTTTCAGGATATTGAATAAATTTCTTTCAATAAGCATCTATGTTATACAGTCTTGAATAAGTGGTCTCCGAACGGACCCTGGAGGGAGCCCACGCGAAAAATTTTATGTTTGTACCTACCTATGAGCAAATGCGTTAGAAGGAAGGGTCCGAAATGGTTAGTAGCCATGTTTATTTCCACGTCGTCTTCGGTTTTCTTGAATTTGGATTCCGCCGTACCGGCATTGTGGATGAGTACGTCCAATCTAGGTTCTGTTCTTATAACGTCTTCAGCGAACTCTCTGATGGACTTTTGCGAGGAGAGGTCTAATTTTTTAAGTATCACGTTGTCGTTTTTGGTGGTCTCCGCTATTTCATCTGAAATTGACGATTATTTTCAGATAACCTTGTACAATAACATCTTAAAAATTGTAGGTATGGATTTAAATGTTTAAGTAAATAAAATCCGATGTAAAGATCAAATTAGTAGAGACAGTTTCCAAAGATTATCGATTTGGATAGATTTTTTTGTTTCTTCAATAATGCTATAGATTTTTCCATAGAATAATATTTATTTTTATTTAAGGACGGGATTTTGTACAAAAAATATCGCCCAGCGTGAGTCACGAAACGGGACCCCGGCAGGTGCTGTTCTAGCGGCCAACGCTTCAAGTCTAATAATTCCGCTGCACCGGATATTCGTCCGATTTTTCAGGAACGGCTCCAATTTGTGTACATACAATCTTATAAGGAAAGAGAGTAAATATTTTATTAATCAGTAATAGATTATCGAGGACAATAATATTTTTTTATTGAGTAGGCAATAATTTTTAGTTAATAAGCTTAAACAATCTTATAATTACTATTCCTTCATTATAAAAACAGAAATACGGTTTTTAAAATTACATGTAGTTTCTTCTTCAAAAGTGACCTTAAAACACGTATAACATGGAATAGTCAACAGTCTAATGTTTATATTTTCACATTAACAATCCGATAATGTAAATTAACTGCTATTTTCAGTAAAAAAATATATACCTAACCTGAAATATTTTTTTACTTTGGCGAGTCGTATTAACTTAAAAACACTGCTTAATTACTAAAATATATAGAATCTTGCTA
>NW_019416541.1:116195-146243 GCF_000390285.2 Anoplophora glabripennis | reverse complement strand
CTACAATAGACCCTCCAAAGCTGCTTCCTTAAAATTATTTTTTTATTGCTAATATTAAATTTCTACGCTATGCCTGCATTTTCACTAAAATTGAAATATCTCACAAACTGTAAGTCCTAGGTATGCAGAACCTTTAATAAAGTTCACCTATTTTTTTACGGTGCTTTCAAAAATGCAGTAAAATACAGGGTGTTCCATTAAAAAAAAACATAACTTTGATATGGTACGCTTTTCCTGGACTCCCTGTATATTTCAAAATATTTTTAAAATGTAGCCGTAATCAACCTACAGATACCCACCTGTACAGGTTTCTGTAACATTTGCCGTTTGGTCACTAGCGACCGAGGCGTTACTGGTGGCCCACCCTGTAGATATCAGAGAATATTAAATCCATCGACAGTCAGTCGACTTTTTCTCAAATAACTACAAAAATGATATCGTGATTTATAGATTTTTTTAATAAAAACATTAATTTGTAGATTTGTCTATAAACTGAAATTTATTTTTTCAAGATTAATTTATTGTAGTACGTAAAGAGTGACCGCAAAAATCGCCCGTTTTTTCAAAATTCGCAGAGAAGTAAAGAAAATAGATAAAAATATGTTTTTGGTTTCAAATTACTCGTCGTAAAAAATTAAGATGAGCATAGCATTGTTTTTTTTGAAAATTTTCAAAAATCACCCCTATTTATGGATTGAAATGACTGGGTGAATTTTTCTATCGAATGATTCTTGATACAAAGAAAAATTTAATCTCATGACTGAAATAAGCATGTTGAATTAGAAAATCCGCCCTTAAGTGCGCTCAGAGGGTGGAATCATCCCCAAAAATAGAGAATATCAGATATAATTGTAAAAATCCCAAAAAAAATATACTAAGATAATTCACATGCTAATAGTTTTTATAACAATTGGTAATATTAAAATTCTTCATTTTTGGCATTTTTTGAACCCTAAGTAGGGGCGATTTTTTAAATTTTCAAAATACTAAAAGCTATGCTCATTAATTAAAAGTAATTTGCGACCAAAAACATATTTTTATGTATTTTTTAAATTCCCTGTGAATTGTGAAAAAACGGTCGAAAATCACAGGTTTTTTGCGGTCACTCTTTAAATCAACATTTTGGATTGTAACAACAAACTACGTATACTTACGTTTTTCCACGCAGTACAAACTTTTTATGTAAAACAACGAAATAAATTATAATAGTAATCTTTAATCAATAATAAAATCAATCAATAAACAAATTAAGCAGTCACATTTGTTGTTTGTTTCCGATGCTCAAAAATATCTTTTGAAAAAATAGAATTACTTTTCCAACGGCTCAGACCTAATTAACATTTTTTGTTTATTTTTTTGGTCGTAAATCTTTTTTTTTAATAAAAATATACCACTAAAACCACATAAGAAATATTATATGGAAATTATACTCCTTTTTTCCGATAGCAAGACATTTATTTACGAGTATATTAAGGGAGAGTTTATTTTTTTAGCACCATAAATCTAAAAAAAAATAAGATTTTCCTATAGTACTGCTTTCTTAAGTACATTTTGTACAGTATGCACATATAACAGGTGTAAGTAGTAGTGTTAAGATTTTTGATACATCATCACTTAAAATATTAAATAATAGCCAGATAAAACCTCAACCAAAATCCTTTGTAGGATGTAACAAAACAAACAAAAATTGTTAGATCGTTTCTGAGCTACTGCCAACATTTTTTTTTAACTTCAATAACTGCAAATTAGCGTTTCATTGCTTTTCGCAATTTTCGAAAGTGAGACGAAAACCAAAACCATACTCACCCCTGACTTGCTTCCCTGTCTCCAAGTTCCTGCAGGCCATGATCACTCTCGCCCCCCTCTTGGCGATCTCCGTCGCCGTCTCCTTGCCGATACCCCCGTTCGCTCCGGTGATGATCACCACCTTCCCGTCCATCCTCGTCCGGCCGTGGTAGTACCCGCAGGAGATGTACGCGTAGAACCGCAGGAGAGAAACGGCGGTCAGAGAGACGACTACTGCGACGCAGATCAAAGTTTGGATTACCGGACAACTGAGGTCGACCCCGAAGACGATCATACTGGAAAGACGAGGAAGCGGTCAGAGAGATGTGGTACGCAGCCTTGGGTCGGATGGTATTGGGACTCGATAAGTTCGAGATCGCGTTCGCTCGTGCTACAAGGTGGTCCATGTTGTGCAATTTAGTATTTGCTCGATAATTTATCCATAATTATGGTTATGCTATTTTGAAGTATGTATATGCTTCGCACTTAAAAGTAAATGCATTTGCTTTGGTAGAAAGCGGAAATTCATATCATGTGGATAAAACACAAGCCAGTGATTTTATTTGAAACAGTAATTTTATTTTCTTGGCGTTGGCAATAGACTCTTTTAGTGTGACGTCACATATTTAGGCAACCCGCAACAAATTGTCATAGTTGAAATTGTACAGATCGAATCTGAGCCTTGTTTACTATTTTCATAGATACTATAGAAATGAACAACTTCAAATTAACTTATTTTTACAAGGACTAATAACTGTTTTACATTGACAATTTATTGATCAATTAATTCATGAAGTCGCTTCATCAAGAAATTGGACAAGTGTAAGGCACCAAATCTGGTGTCAAATAACTTGATTAATATATGCATTAAGTTCTTGACGAATTAGAGCATGTTCTAATTTTCGTCAATTTCTTCGTGAAGTTCGGAAGTACCAACCCAACAGATTTCCAGCCTCAGATCAGTAATGAGGTTATGTTATTGGAATATGTAAATAATTGCGTGGCGTCGTGCTAGTTTTGCATTGTTTTTACTGATTTGTTACTTACAAACACTAATATTTATATAATATCTGTCAAAACGGTACCGCTGTTGTATCACTACAATTATGAGTGGAAAGGTGACATTTTTGAAATTTATTTGCTTCTTTGATTTGTTGGTAGAACTGATTCATAAGTCAAAAAACTTGACAAAGTCTGTAACAGTGTAAAACCACACTGTTTACCAATAAATTCGTGAATTAATTCATGAAGAACTTTGTCAATTTATTCATGAATAAGTTGTCAATATAAAACAGCTATTAGAAGTATTTAAAAACAGTCAACACATGCTTAGTAAAATAGATACACTAATGTGCTTAAAATTTAAAACTAAATTCAATTAAAATAAAAATTTAACATTCCTAATGCGCATACTCGGGAAGAATAGCCTCATACGTAGGCGAGATCTTGTTGATTTGTCATCGCTGTCATCATTACCGTATTTTCTCTTCTTTTGTTTATTCTTGGCATTTTCTAGTTCTACCAAGTATTTTTATTGTTTTTCTTGGTGCTGTACTGTGTCAGTCTGTTTATCGAGTGTTTTTTTTCTGCAAGTGTTTATTATAGCCTTACTCTTAACCAGAATCAAACTTTTCTTGACTGATATCTTGTTGCGAGACTACTTCACTTACATGAAATTATCTTTAATTCGCATGCTCAGTAACATTGATATCATTGTAATGTATTAATTACTATAAAAGTCAATATTGTTCTATAAATTTAAAAATATAAATTCTATAATTCTATATTAGTTTGTCACTTGGGGTTTGAAGCTTCTTAAATATTTCTAATATTGCCAGAATATCGCGATATTTTAGGTCATGGCAAAGAAAGCACTTTTTTGGCAATTATGTCCAAAGTACATAACGTCGAGAATTGATTTAGTAAAAATATTGAGAAATTCTTCATGACAATGTGTACTATGGAGTTGCCTATTATTTGGCTTATGTGAAATCACTACTAAAAATATCTATTGTAGGTATTTTGGTAAAATTAAAAATACTAAAACAATAAAATCAAATTTACGTTCAAACTCGACATTTTCTTTTACCGGCTGGTGATTAGCGACAAAGTCAGGAAGAAAACTATATGATAACATTGATAACTAAGTTATTATTTTTACAAATAAAGGTGCAGTCTACAAAAAAGTCCATTAGAAAGTGCCATAAAAATGCTCCATGATAATAATTCACGTTTAAAGAAGTTACATCTACTCTAACACTCTATCGTATACAATTTTGTCAGAACAAGCAGCTTTTTTTATGAAGAATTGCATTTTCTCGTAAATTTACAAATAGGAAATTTCTTTAAAATACAATCGCGAGATGGGACACAATGTATACGTACACATGATCTTCTATTTTAAAGATAATATTTAGGATTATATCTTTTGACTTATCAATGTCAATCAGTGTAACAGACATGGGGCACACAATTAAAAAAAATCACCCTCTATGGTTCGATTCTAGCACCCAGTGAATAAATAATAATATAATGGAAATAGATCTTATGTCGTAACAGTTATTTTAATAATTAATTATTTCGTGTCATCACTAAACCATTATTATTACATTAAATTAGCAAGTGCATGTTCAACTTTTATTTATGATGTGCCAATATAAATTGCTTTCCAAACAATAACTATGACGACGGGCGGTAGGTAAACAATAAAATAAATGAAATGTTTAATTTAATTTATAGGTTTTTAATAGATGAGTAGACATATACGTATACTGTTTTTTTTATATTTCTTTCTTTATTTCGATTCAAAATTAATTAATAAACTAAAATTGAGACAAAATAAACGCAAAAAAATGTAATTTTAATACTAACGTTCAAACTTTTCCTGTTGGGGATTTACTCTGACCAAAAAAACTACTTCGATAAGTATGAAACAAACAAGATGAAGGCCAAACATTAAGGAAGACTGGGTGATTAAGGCAGGTCTAAAAAGCAAACCTAACCGATTCAAAATTGTTGTAAACGCATTTGTATGTATTCAAGAAACTTTTAATATTTAATAGTTTTATACAAAGTTTACAAAGTGACTCTAATTTGGCTGGAAATGCAAATGCATCTAATTATCAAAACGGCTCACAAAGAATTCCTAGTCTTTAATTTATAGGTAGTTCCTTTAATATTAATGAGTTTTACTTTGCCTCGTTAGCGTAGAGTAGGTAAATGAGGTAATCGAATTCAGTTAGTAGTTCTGTTTAAAGTTTAATTTGTAAGTGGGTCGTTAAGAAACTTGAAGAAATTATGTCCGTATAGAAGTATTGTTTAGTAATATCCTACTCGTTATGTTAAGTACTTCATAACGACGTTTTGTAGACAACGTATAGATTAGTGGTTACAGGATGAGCTAAGAATATTTTGTATTCCAGCAAAGAGGCAAAAAGTTAGTTTTTTTTTTCTATTTATTTGTATGGTTTTGTGTACAGGATTGATTACCTTCAATCTGTCTTTTATGTTTCAGGTTTGAAAAGCAACAGTTGACGAAAGTTTGATTTGATTTTTGCAATATATAAATAATGAACATATAACAATAAGTTAATAGAATAAGTACAGTATAATATTACAGATTACCCATACGATTAAACGTATAGTTCTTTCTCATAAAATGGTGTCTCTGTCTATGTAGATGTAAATTATATGCCTACTTACTTGTCAAATTCTAATGATGTGATAGAGATTTCTGATAGGTGCAACTGTCACAGGAAAACAATTCACACAACGTTGGTCAAAGAAAGTGATACCGGTGTTTCACAAACGCATGCCGGGCACTCCTGACTAAGCCAAGTGCTTCACTGGTACAGGGTACTTTCACCTTGCAAGCAGTACTGCCCACAAGACAGAGACACGTAGCATGTTCCGGTTCATGGACATGGTAGTACGGCGATGAACTAAGCGAGATCTGGTCAATTTGTTTGTTGTTGGAACAATGCTAGAATGAGATGAATTATTCGAATAGCGTACTATTTTACGAAATTTATATTTTTTTACGCGCCAAACATTAATAATAAACCTCGCATTTCGTTTGTTTTATTTTTATAATGTTCGAAGGGTTTTATACACAAATTAAATCGACCAAAAACGGCTCAATTTTCATTGTAATCATCCAGAGGAGTGAGCGTTGTTGAAATAATAAATCCCGGTTCGGTACTGTTTTGTATTTTTTGTAAACCCTTTTGAGCGTCTATTTACGCGATGCAGACATAGAGATAAATAATGTAAACAAAATCCCCCGCCTTTTTGCATTTTTTGCTCATGTTTTTTCAGAACTATCAAAATTAAATGCGGAAAATTGTACGAATTTTTTTGTATATTATTTTTAATTTATACGGCACAAGGTGTGACCCCAAGTCCATATTTTTGTAATTAAGTTATTAATAAGAAAATTCAATGTTCAAGGTGGACATATACGTTATAGAGTCAATCAATAACGATTACAGTGACAGTATCCATCATAAAAAAATATAATTACAAATGAATATATCCATAAATTACAAGGATACCATGAGATGTGTTAATTAATTTTTAATAATATTATTTAACATGTATGTATAGGGTCGATAATTTCCTGTGGTCTTAAAAAGCAACGTCAATTTATCAGATATAGCCACTGAACCTCAAAACTAGCTCAAATCTACCTCGACTGAAGTAATTTTTCGCAAAAATTGCATTTGTCGAAAAATACAGGGCATACTTAAATGGTGTTATAGCGACTGATTCATAAGAAACCATTTGTCTCAAAAATCAAGCACTTCATTTAAAAATAGTAAGAGACCTTTTGCTGTAGAATAAATCGCAATGTAAAAAAATATATTCATTTTGAAAATTTTCCAATGGCGTAGAAATTATATTAAAAATAATGTTATTCGTAGCCCGTTACGGACGCCTATAATTGATCTATTTTCACAATAATTTGTAAAATCGTTAGAGATTTTCATTCGTATACTTCATACTAAATATAAAACAACTGGTTTTCATAATTTAAGAAAAAATAAATAAAAATTAAAAAAAATTATTTTTCAAGATCTTATATCTCAACAAGGAAGCCTTTGGGAGAAAAAGTGTATACTTCAAAATAACACTATTTTGACGAGATCTATAGATAGTTAAAGTCCTAATCATAAAAAGTGAATCACCCTGTATAATCAAAACCCAAACAAACATTTTTTTGGACGCCCTGATCTCAAGAACGGAAGTTGCGGTTAATATGAACTTTTTATTTTAAAATTAGAATTAGTCAAAGATTCACCCTTCAAAGTTTGTACCTAATAAACACCCTACATATGTATATGTACAAGCTGGTCCATTTTCGATGAATTCAGGGTGTATTTGAGAAACTACTAAAGATATGATAAATCTGACACGACGTTCTCGAGCTCGATTTTCATGGCAAACTCAATTGTCAAATCAGAAATTTGCTATGTTCATTTGTTTTTGAGTTACAGGGCGTTTCTTGTTATTGTCACATTTGTGAACATGTCTGTATCTCAGCTGTTAAATAAGTTAGAATTAAAATGAAAACTGCTTAACACTAATTCTTTGGTGTAAAACTGAATGCCAGTATTATGATCCAGTTATATTTTTTTAAATGGAAATCGTAACTGACCATGGCCTAAAAAAATAAAGATTTTTTTTTGCTTTCTAGTAATATATCGCATACTATAGTTATTTTTACAAACACAGGAGATACAAGGTGTTTTATGTATAAATTATATATGTTTTTTCTTTTTGATATGGCTGGCTACGAAAATACATATAAAACTATAATTCCTACTTTTACAAAACTCATATCTGTTGTAAAAATATGACGTTCTGTATATATTTTCATAGCCAGCCATATTAAAATATAAAAAAGGATCGAATTTATATATAAAACACCCCGTATCTTCTGTGTTTGTAAAAATAAGTATAACGTGATATATTGCTGAAAAGCAAAAAAAAATCTCCATTTTTTTAGGTCATGACCAGCTACGATTTCCATTAAAAAAAAATATAACTTTGGGTCATGACTCTGGAATCTTAAGACCTACTAAAAATCTAATACTGCCATTCAATTCTACGCCAAATAATTAGTCTTGAGCAGTTTTCTCTTTAACTGTAAACTGTACCTTATTTAACAGCTGAGATACAGACATATTCAAAAGTGTCACAATAACGAGAAACGCCCTGTAACTCAGAAACAAATGAAGATAGCAAATTTCTGATTTGACAATTGAGTTTGCCATGATAATCGAGCTCGAGAATGTGGTGTCAGATTTATCATATCTTTAGTAGTTTCTGAAATACCCTGAAATTCCACCGGAAATGGACCAGTCTGTACATAATTATGGTTAAAAAACAATGTTTACAAGAAAGAGAACCACTAGTCCTTTTCAGTATGTTTATCTTAACCGTTATCTACTTTCATACAGCAAGTTTGGTTAATTCCAAATCATAAAAACTATTTTCCGTTAATTTTGCTACCTGTTAAGAAATAATTAAATAAGTCCTTGCACCAGAAGCAGACAAACAAAAAAATACGTTCAATAAATCGCGCCACAGTTAACGATTCGAAAAACAATTTGTTTCCGTTCTTTAAACTAAGAAAGCTACGCAGAGTAATTTCATATGCATCTTTCACCGTTTAATCACCCCCCCCCCCTTTTTAATTTTCTTTTAATGGTATTATTTNTCTCTTTTAATTTTCTTTTAATGGTATTATTTTCCTTCTCTAAAGCACTGAAAGCATTTTGATTCTAATAGAACACCTGCGTATTTTTACTGCTAACAAGCAATACTAATTTCTGTTCATTTTTTTTGTAATCTAGACTTCATGCAAGGTTATAAATTATATTAGGTACTGTATTAAAACAGACAACTTCGAGGGAGTCCACGATAAACAGCATTTTCGCAATGCAGCCGGCGTTCAGCTTGTCAGCAAACATATTGTAGGCTATTATTCGACATAGTTTCGAATTTCCCAGACAGAAAAAGTAGTTTTTCATGTCGGACGGTTTTTCTCGAGAATAATTTAATGTTTTCGGAGATCAGTTATTCAGACAGACAGTTACAGACGACGGAGATGTCGTTGTTGGTCCTCCACTGGCGTTTGATATTGTGAGGTCTTGGCGTCAACCATGAATACGGGATGTTCGGGTTATAGTATTCAGTATGATTGTAAAGTAAAATCTTGCTGTGATACTTAGGTAATTGATGGTATTTCTCATTAAAGATATTTTTATAAGGTACTTATACAGGGTGCAATTTTGAAAGGGGGTCATATTTATACGAAGGTACATTCGAATTTAAGAAACACGTATCATAAGTTTGTTTCTTCAAATTTTATTTAACATTTTTTTAGAAATTGTCATACTCCGCCGCTGGACAAGGTAGCGTGACCTCAAACAACGGAGTGCGTTAGTCACAGCATATGCAGTATGCATTGTTGTTTAGTATCATAATTTAAAAGAAAGGTTATTAAAAACCAATTTTTCACACCACAATATGGGCGGTACTGGTTTTTGATGCACTACTTTTATTTAATAGGTGTTCTCCATGAGTTCTGTCAATCCACATGAATGAAAATTCTTTTAAATAAGCTAAACCGTAAAATATTACATAACAAGTAGCCTAATAGAAAACTGAAACAGTAATAAATAAATAATGATAAATGAAATACACAAAAATAAGAAGTATACTCCCGATTTTAACAGCATATGATATACTTAAAGCACGCCTATTTATTACCCGTAAAAAACTGACCACCACTTAAAGGTACACCCTGTATCCACTCGCGATAGGTACAATACCAAAAGTGATACATAGTTGTAATATTTGAAGTGGTTAGATCAGAAAATAATAACTAGATATAAATGCGTATGGTTAGCGAGCATATAATAAAAAATATCATGGACAAGCCTTTTGTTATTAATATTAATCATAAATATGCAGGCAACAAATTACAAAACTGAAATATCTGAAGCCCTTCAACTAAAAATTGGAAAATATTATTGTGTTATATTCGCATGTCAAACGTATGCATGTTTCAATAATTTAAATTTATTGATACTATTTTATTTATGGAATTTTGATTTGAAGAGACCTTTTTTAGTTGCATGTAGAATTTATGTATTTGTAAATAATTATTAATTAACAACTTAGAATTATTCATATTTTGTACGTGTCCGTAAAAATAAAACAATTTAGGTTTGTTTCCAATGTGCTGCGAAATTTATTGCATTGCAAATTCTATTTTCAGTAAGATTCTTCCTATAAATGTTTCTAGTGGAAAGTTATTTTCCTCTTATAGCTAATATTTTAGATTTAAAACAAATGATTTATTAATAAAATAAAATAGAGACATTTTTTCTTTGCAATACAAAAAATGAACTTACTGAACTTACAAAATATTCATTGGCGTCGAAATTCTGAGTTTCTTAATAACGGTGTCTCCATTAATTTTTTTGTGGACCCACAACACCTTGTATCTCGAAAACCGCTAAGATTATGAAACAAAGTACCATTGTTCATTGTTGTTCTATTCGCTCCCGAAGTCTGATATACAGGGTGTTCTGAACGTCCGTCAGGAAACTCCGGGGGTGATTCTACGAATTAAAGTAGTAAGAGTATCTCATGAAAATTTTTTTCGAATTGTCAAGTGTTTGCAAGTTACCGCTTGTCAAAGTTCGATTTAAACAGAGTACACTATTTTTTCTGATATTGTTTCTCTTTTATGAACAAAACAAATTTCTAGTTCTAGGTAAAGTGTCCTCTAGCAGTGCATAATGAAACTTTTCCAATAAAGCTTATAGTGGGTGTGCCAAATACGAAACTAATAGAACTTGAATTAAATAAGTTATTTAAATAGAAAACTAAAAAAAAATAACTTTGACAAGCTGTAAATTGCAAACAATGGACAATTCGAAAAAAATTTTCATTAGATACCTACCTATGTATTTTTTCAGCAAAGAAAATTGAATAATTCCAAATATTTGGAATTTTCACCACCAAGAACGGCGGTGACAACATTTTTAACATTAAGGCGATGTTTCGCATCGTATTATAGTCCAGGCGGTATCTGTTTCGGGTTGGGTAAAACGCATATGATCGGAGATTTTTGCTTTAACGGCTTCTAAATAACATCAGAAATGATAATATTTCTATGCAAATAAAAAAAACGTGGGCTTAATTGTTATTGCAAAAAAGTATAAAAAAATAGCAAAAAAATTCATTTTTTTCTTGGATTTCTCGTCGACAACTTAGCAACTATTCATTTTAGACAAAAATGGAAGAGGAAAAAAAGTTTTGTAATTAAATTTTGATCAAGATAGAGTTAGTTGCAATTCGAAAAAATAATTATTGTTGTTGCAAAAATCGGAAAAATCATTTAAAAAATTGCAAAAAATGCTAGTTTATTTGTCAATTTTTTTCAGACACTTGAATAATACCTAGGATCTTCATACTTTTCCCAATTAAACTTCTTAGTGCATAGAATCATCACACCAAATTTCATCCAATTCGGTTCGATAGTTTTTACATAATAATTGTTTAATTTTTTTATTTTTTTTAAATTAAAAAATTTTCAAAATCAAATTTCTAAAAATCTAAAGCCTTTGAATACTTGAAAATTTCACCACAAAAAGAAGAGCTCTCAAGCTTTAAAATGCTTTTTGAAAAATTCAAATCGGACGATTAGGTGAGCCGTGGTGATTGTTTAAACATTTTCGCAATTTTCACGCTTATAAACAATTGCAATAATTTAATGTTTTTTCAAATTTTTTTTTATTTTAAAATATGGTTTGAAAGTACTCGGAAAGGCGAGTATTTAAAAAAAAACCTGATGATCCGCCCATTATTTTCGGAGTTATAGCCCGTTAAAGTTAACCCTTATTTACAGCAAAACTATAAGGGCTGTTTTTTGAACCAATAGGTTTGTTATTCCGAGTACTTTCCAGATATAAATTTTCAAAATTTGCAATCACGGGCGTCCCATTTAAAATGTCACTCAAAGATATTCAAGACCGCGTGAAATCAATGAGGTATCAGTGGTGGGGGGAGCAAACACACAGCTACTCCGATCTGAATTCTCGAGTTCAAAATTGCGACACTCGGAAAAATTTCACTTATCTCAGCGTCTAATGGACCAATTTCGATGATTTTTTTTTAAATCGATGTCTCGCAACTAAAAAATTCAATTATCATATTTTCAACTACATTTTATTATTAATTATTGGACTTTTGACATGCCGATAAACAGTTACTTTAAAAAATGATTAATTTATTATGTTTATTTATTTACTATGTTAATTTTCACGACCAAAATTTTTGCATGTTGCACCATGTTGTTGGTATTAATTAAGTATCCAAAAGATTCTTATACTTTTTTTTATAAATAAAAAATAAATTTTAGATAAATATTTTAAAAGTAAACGAAAAAATTAAAATTATAATTATTCACAATTTATTTTTTTTTGAAAGATTTTTAGAAATTTATCGTACAACTAAAAATTAATACCAATTTTCAGTTGTTTATTTAAATAATTATTGTTTAAACAATTTTATAATATTTAAACAAACTTACTAGTATTACCTGGTGCAACATGCAAAAATTTTGGTCGTGAATATTAACATAGTAAATAAATAAACATAATAAATTAATCATTTTTTAAAGTAACTGTTTATCGGCATGTCAAAAGTCCAATAATTAATAATAAAAGGTAGTTGAAAATATGATAATTGAATTTTTTAAGTTGCGAGACATCGATTTAAAAAAAAATCATCGAAATTGGTCCATTAGAAGCTGAGATAAGTGAAATTTTTCCGAGCGTCGCAGTTTTGAACTCGAGAATTCAGATCGGAGTAGCTGTGTGTTTGCTCCCCCCACCACTGATACCTCATTGATTTCACGCGGTCTTGAATATCTTTGAGTGACATTTTAAATGGGACGCCCGTGATTGCAAATTTTGAAAATTTATATCTGGAAAGTACTCGGAATGACAAACCTATTAGTTCAAAAAACAGCCCTTATACCCTTATAGTTTTGCTGTAAATAAGGGTTAACTTTAACGGGCTATAACTCCGAAAATAATGGGCGGATCATCAGGTTTTTTTTTAAATACTCGTCTTTCCGAGTACTTTCAAACCATATTTTAAAATAAAAAAAAAATTAAAAAAACATTAAATTATTGCAATTGTTTATAAGCGTGAAAATTGCGAAAATGTTTAAACAATCACCACGGCTCACCTAATCGTCCGATTTGAATTTTTCAAAAAGCATTTTAAAGCTTGAGAGCTCTTCTTTTTGTGGTGAAATTTTCAAGTATTCAAAGGCTTTAGATTTTTAGAAATTTGATTTTGAAAATTTTTTAATTTAAAAAAAAAAAAAAAAATTAAACAATTATTATGTAAAAACTATCGAACCGAATTGGATGAAATTTGGTGTGATGATTCTATGCACTAAGAAGTTTAATTGGGAAAAGTATGAAGATCCTAGGTATTATTCAAGTGTCTGAAAAAAATTGACAAATAAACTAGCATTTTTTGCAATTTTGTAAATGATTTTTCCGATTTTTGCAATAACAATAATTATTTTTTCGAATTGCAACTAACTCTATCTTGATCAAAATTTAATTACAAAACTTTTTTTCCTCTTCCATTTTTGTCTAAAATGAATAGTTGCTAAGTCGTCGACGAGAAATCCAAGAAAAAAAATGAATTTTTTTGCTATTTTTTTATACTTTTTTGCAATAACAATTAAGCCCACGTTTTTCTTTTATTTGCATAGAAAAATTATGATTTCTAATGTTGTTTAGAAGCCGTTAAAGCAAAAATCTCCGATCATATGCGTTTTACCCAAGTATACCTTTTATAAAACAGATACCGTCTGGACTATTAGCTATGTTCTGTACAAATTTAGTTTCGTACAACTCTCGGTTTCAAAAATACAATACCTATGTATGTTTTCACCCACGAAATTTGAATAATTCCAAATATTTCGAATTTTCACCACCAAGAACGGCGGTGAGAACATTTTTAACATTAAGGTGATGTTTCGCATCGTGTCAGCTATGTCCTGTACAAATTTAGTTTCGTACAACACTCTTGGTTTTTAAAAATACAATACCTATGTATGTTTTCAGCTACTAAATTTGAATAAGTCCATATATTTCGAATTTTCACCACCAATAACGGCGGTGACAACATTTTTAACAGTACGGCGATGTTTCGCATTGTATTAGCTATGTCCTGTACAAATTTAGTTCGTACAACTCTCTCGGTTTCGAAAATTCAATAGGTACTGCTATTATTTTAATCCGTAGAATCACCTTCCGGAGTTTCCTGACGCACTTTCAGAACACCCCGTGTTAAAAGTGGGACACCCTGTACAATTGCTGTTATTGAGTGACTTTTTTAAACTCTACTTTTTCAGGTAGTCGCCAAATAGAAACCGCTTATTGAAAAATACTTATTTCGTGTGACTATTTTCCACAAGCAGGGCGTAAGTTTCGTCACCCAGGGAGCGCCATACTGAGCGTTAACCGTCCGTGTAGCTGAAGGATCCCTCCAAGGTCTAGGTCGATGGCGGATCCGCTGAAATATCGCCACTTTTCTTTCTATATTTTTCTTACCGGACCGCCCCGTCGACTCTCCACTTTCCCGGGGCCTACCCACCTCTCTAAAATTGTTTTTCTCGGCATTGAAACTCTCGACACGTACCCCCCGTTGACAGCTGCACCGCCAGGACGGTATTTAGCGTTAGTACGCGCCTATTTCTGACAGGTATTCGATGAGGGCTGGTTTTCAACTGGTTCGGGCGAAATTTCATTCGGCAGGAATTTTAAAACGTCGCCTGCGGCGCGTTTCGGGGAAACCGGAAGCACGGAAGCTTTAAATTAATTAAAATAGTCCTAATAATGTATTTGAATAAAAACTTTAAATGTGCTCTTTTAAACTCTCTGTATTACTATATTAATATAGCCCGGGAGGCAGCGACATTATTGATGTAATTATTCCTACAAAGCTGATTTTTTCTCATTTTGTTGTTTTGATATCGTAAGTAAACGGAACGGCAGTCTACCGCGCCAATGTGGGGGCAAACGTTAGTAACAATTTTTTAAACATGTAAATAAATAATACTTAAATGCCTTATACCTACAAGGCTGAAACTTTTTAGAGTGATCAATTATACCTAAAAATACAGTATAGTGATAGTCTACCGCGTCGGAAGGGGGGCCATCAAGGGTCTACCACCCACGCAAGGTGTTGAAAAATTAACTTTTTTGACTTATTTCTACAAGGCTGAATTTTTTTTCTCAAATACTTTAGTTTATAAGAGAACCAAAAAAAAAAGTCTACCGATCATCTAAGGGTGCAAAGCTTTGATAGACGCAATGGAATGCACGATCTCCCGAGCGCAGTCGCTGCGCCGATTCACTGTAAGCCGCTCTGAATAATAACTCATACCGGGATTAAATTACAATCTACAAAGCTGCTTTTTTGTCTATAGATATCTTACGATAATTATTGTCAAATAAACGTATTATACCTTCGATACGAGGTGGCTAAAGCTTCGGTAGACGTGGCGAAAGTTTTTGCGCGGAAGTTGCTTAAAATTCCAAATTTATTATTAATTATAATTTTTTGAGCTTACACCATTATTTAAACGTATGATATAGTAACAACGAGCGAGCGTTAGCGAGCGAGATTTTTGCTAGTATAATAGGTATTAACAAAAGTTCAAAAATTTTTTTTTTCAAATAACTGACCTTTTTCTTTTTTAACATTGAATAATTAAATTTATTTCACTTTTACTTATAATTTATAACAATAATACTTTTCGATAATAGCGCGCGAAATGCTTGATTTGCGATTCATCATCACATTCGTCAATTACACTCGTGCGAGAATTATTCTATCGCACTAGTATCGAACAATATTTTACGACACTTATTTATAAAATAAATGATAACAACGCAAATGTTTTTTATTACAACAATATAGTAATTATATAAAAAATAAATATATTTTTCTTATTCCTCATCGCTACTGACATTTGATTCCTCATCGCCTTCCATATCATCACTATCTTCATCCTCATCATCTTTCTGGTCACACACTCCATCATTTTCTTTAAGGTATTGACAACCGTCATTTGCAATTTCTGTATCTGCAAATAGCAATATATTATTAAATATTTATTATATTATGCTAACATAAATTCACCCCCTTTAGGGTCTGAAAGTCATTTTTTAATTGAGTTTTAGACCTCCTTAAAATGCAAATATGTGTACCTGAATCTTTATCGTTCTGTAGATCAAACGTCACATCGATCAGTGATGTTTTTGAAAGCTTACAAAACTACTAACGATAAAATCTTTCGTCAAAAGGTCAAGAGTTTCGATGCATCTGCTTTACCACCTTGTCAATCAGAGCTCCGAGAACACATACTCCGAACAGCATATATTGCACAAATTTGGAGTAATGCTCACTTAAAAGAGCCTACAACATTATCCCCACTCGACTGTGGCTGGAAAGTGGATGAGAATGCAAGATATGATTTTAATTGGTTTAGTGGCGACCAATTGCCTCAGTCAATCGATGATGTGACGTTTGATCTACAGAACGATAAAGATTCAGGTACACATATTTGCATTTTAAGGAAGTCTAAAACTCAATTAAAAAATGACTTTCAGACCCTAAAGGGGGTGAATTTATGTTAGCATAATATAATAAATATTTAATAATATATTGCTATTTGCAGATACAGAAATTGCAAATGACGGTTGTCAATACCTTAAAGAAAATGATGGAGTGTGTGACCAGAAAGATGATGAGGATGAAGATAGTGATGATATGGAAGGCGATGAGGAATCAAATGTCAGTAGCGATGAGGAATAAGAAAAATATATTTATTTTTTATATAATTACTATATTGTTGTAATAAAAAACATTTGCGTTGTTATCATTTATTTTATAAATAAGTGTCGTAAAATATTGTTCGATACTAGTGCGATAGAATAATTCTCGCACGAGTGTAATTGACGAATGTGATGATGAATCGCAAATCAAGCATTTCGCGCGCTATTATCGAAAAGTATTATTGTTATAAATTATAAGTAAAAGTGAAATAAATTTAATTATTCAATGTTAAAAAAGAAAAAGGTCAGTTATTTGAAAAAAAAAATTTTTGAACTTTTGTTAATACCTATTATACTAGCAAAAATCTCGCTCGCTAACGCTCGCTCGTTGTTACTATATCATACGTTTAAATAATGGTGTAAGCTCAAAAAACTGTAATTAATAATAAATTTGGAATTTTAAGCAACTTCCGCGCAAAAACTTTCGCCACGTCTACCGAAGCTTTAGCCACCTCGTATCGAAGGTATAAGACGTTTATTTGACAATAATTATTGTAAGATATCTATAGACAAAAAAGCAGCTTTGTAGATTGTAATTTAATCCCGGTATGAGTTATTATTCAGAGCGGCTTACAGTGAATCGGCGCAGCGACTGCGCTCGGGAGATCGTGCATTCCATTGCGTCTATCAAGGCTTTGCACCCTTAGATGATCGGTAGACTGTTTTTTTTTGGTTCTCTTATAAACTAAAGTATTTGAGAAAAAAAATCAGCCTTGTAGAAATAAGTCAAAAAAGTTAATTTTTCAACACCTTGCGTGGGTGGTAGACCCTTGATGGCCCCCCTTCCGACGCGGTAGACTATCACTATACTGTATTTTTAGGTATAATTGATCACTCTAAAAAGTTTCAGCCTTGTAGGTATAAGGCATTTAAGTATTATTAATTTACATGTTTAAAAAATTGTTACTAACGTTTGCCCCCACATTGGCGCGGTAGACTGCCGTTCCGTTTACTTACGATATCAAAACAACAAAATGAGAAAAAATCAGCTTTGTAGGAATTGGTGCAAAATTTCTGTCGCTGCCTCCCGGACTAATATTTATATACTTCATTTTTCGATTCTTACCAAAAATAATAAAGCACAAGAGACCATAGACAAAAAAACGCTAATTTACTAAAAATATATATAGTGCTGTCTTACGTTCGACAAGCATTACATCAGTGTACGTACACATACAAAAAATTTTTAATTTAATTTTTCGGATAAAAGTTCTGTTATACGCAGAATTTGTTGAAAAAAAATCGGCAAAATCCGCTGGAATAAATAGAAATTACAGGATAAGTAAATATTTTTCAAAATACAGTAAATTTAATTGGTAGTTGGTAATTTTATAAAATTTCATGGCACTTACATAATAAAGTGACGGACAATATTAAGCAAAGTGTACAGAACTAAACATATTTAAAATATCCAATGTCATATTTCACTGTAAAATGACAATTCCCCTAAGCACGCTTAAATATCAACACAATTAGGTTTATATAACATTTTTTTAAGCGAACCCACTTTGTTGTCTATTAGCCCAGTTACTGTAGCTGAAAACATAGCAATAGCTCCGAATTTTTTATAACTGCATCGATTTTTCTGAAAATTTAGAATCAGGCTCATCTTACCCCCCATTTTAAAACTTATATATGTGCTAGGTGTGCTTTTTGTTCTTAAGGGGTGAAAACCACCCCTTATTGGAAAAAAAAGAAAAAAATACAAATTTAAGCATTTTATGTAATCAAATCTTTTTTATTTGTGCAGTATGAGTAATTTCATGTGCTATCTAACATGAAACTTAATGAATCCCAAATTTTCTACCCGGAAAAACCTTTAAAAACCAACCCTTTGGGTAAATTTAATATAAAAAAATATTTTTTAACTTGAAACGTTTTAATCATTCATTTTTATCAAATTAAAATTGATTTCTTGATTAAAAAATTTTGTTTATCGATTGCAACTTTTCAACCCACACACACAAAATGAAGATTATTTTATAAATGTTTATTTTCCTTTTTAATAATAATAAATACAAAAAAAAAGATTATAATTATATGTAAATGATTATTCGTCGTCACTGATATTCTCTTCACAATCATGCTCGTCCTCTTCGATGATTGGAGGAGAATTTAGGCACTTGTCGCCGGAGCATGTTCCACATGTCGAATTTCAAAATAAACCGGGCTTCCGTCAGCCACAAAATCAAAAAAAAAATCATTTTGAGCAATTCTTCCGGAGCAGGCAAACTACGCATTTTTATTGGTTCCACTAAATCTTCTTTTTTTAACCATCCCCAGTCCGTTATATTAATATGTTAATATACACATACTAAATACAAAAAAAATCAAAATGCTTAAAAATTCTTGTTTGACCTAAACTTTCCTAAAATTATTATCTATACACGTGTTTATTTTTTTGACGATAAATTTCTTAATTTTTAATATTTTTAATTGCACAAAGGCTCATTTTGCAGGGAATTGTAAGGGCTACGTGAACTGTTAGGTTGATCTTTTTAAGCACTTCATTTTTAAGTTTTAAGGGTTTAAAGGGCTCGAAAAGGGTGGTTCTCTCATTCATATGATAACTTAAAATGGCGATATCTCGATTAATATTAATTTTAGAGAAATCTTCAGCAGAAATAAAGCTACATTTTTTTACTCTTGTATATTTTTCGTACACCCTTTAATTTATAAGTTACAGCGTAAAAATTGAATTTTTTAAAAAAATTTGAAAAATTAACATTTTCAAAAATTAAGTTTTTTTCGAAATCATGCTTTGTAAGTGAGCCAAAGACCCAGAACATATTCTTAGAACATAAATGAAGAAATCTGTAAATGGATTACATTTAATTTTAATTCTGTCCCCAAAGGCACTGATTTCTTTATAAATATTTCTCTTAAAAAAAATTAGACCATCATGTGATTTCGCTCATATTTCCATTAATTTTTATTCTAAAAACTTTTAAAACAGCTCATTTTAAAGGTTTTTCAAAGTACTTTAAAAAAGGTTCAAATAGTTTTTTCCTAATATTTATGGTTTTGGCGTTATTTAACGTTAACTNAAATCAGCAAAAAATCATTTTGAGCAATTCTTCCGGAGCAGGCAAACTACGCATTTTTATTGGTTCCACTAAATCTTCTTTTTTTAACCATCCCCAGTCCGTTATATTAATATGTTAATATACACATACTAAATACAAAAAAAATCAAAATGCTTCAAAATTCTTGTTTGACCTAAATCTTCCTAAAATTATCTCCTATACACGTGTTTATTTTGTTTGAAGATAACTTTCTTATTTTTTAAGAATTTTAATCGCACAAAGGCTAATTTTGCAGGGAATTGTAAGGGCTACGTGAACTGTTAGGTTGATCTTTTTTAAGCACTTCATTTTTAAGTTTTAAGGGTTTAAAAGCCTCGAAAAGGGTGGGTCTCTCATTCATATGATAACTTAAAATGGCGATATCTCAATTGTCGATTAATATTAATTTGAGAGAAATCTTCAGCAAAAATAAAGCTAAATTTTTTTACTCTTGTAATATTTTTCGTACACCCTTTAATTTTTAAGTTACAACGTAAAAATCGATTTTTTTAAAAAAATTTGAATAATTAACATTTTCAAAAATTAAGTTTTTTCAAAATCATGCTTTGTAAGTGAGCCAAAGACCCAGAACATATTCTTAGATCATAAATGAAGAAATCTGTAAATGGATTGCATTTAATTTTAATTCTGTCGCCAAAGGCACTGATATGTTCATTAATTTTTTCTTAAAAAAATGAGACTATCATGTTAGTTCGATCATATTTCCATTAATTTTTACTCTAAAGACTTTTAAAACAGCTCATTTTAAAGGTTTTTCAAAGTACTTTATAAAAGGTTCAAATAGTTTTTTCCTAATATTTATGGTTTTGGCGTTATTTAACGTTAACTGGTTCCAATTTAGTTTTTAGCTAACATATAATAATTTTTAAATATCCACAACTCGGTTTATATTCCAATTAGAAAAAAACAAAATAATGCCATTAGAGTTGTTTTTTATTACCTTTCTTTTTGTTCATTACAACTTTTTCGATAAATCCAATGATTTCACAGTTATTTGCAAAAAACTGTCCAAAAAACAAGCACTTTTTCAGTAAAAAATCAACATTTTCAATGACGAATTACTCGGAAAGTATTGGATTATCCAAAAATCTTTATATAACATTTGTTACTTAAAATTGACTCCTCTATCGATTCCTGTGGTTATTTTGGGCGTAAAAATTTCCACCCCCCAAGATGGGGTGGGAACCATCCCCAGGGCAAAAGCACACTTCGCCACTATATAAGCTTTGTTCCTTGAGGCATTCCCCACATTCAGTCCAAATTTCACGTCAATCGGTTCAGTTATAAAAAATTCGGAAGTAAAAACCCTGCGTAACTGGACTATATATTTCGATACTGTTTTTATTTTTAAGTTTAAATTTTACAATATTTTTTTATATCGCCTGTTAGGCGATATAGCTTGTTTATTACTAGGAAACGGAATAGGAAAACAACGTCATATCACTCTAGGGCGAAATAAGTGGATCTAAATATTATCCCCCGCATTTTGACCCTATTTTGTACCCTTTTTTTTCTGCAACAGTAGAATAATAAATGTGCCCTGTATAAATGAAGCAGACAAATGAAAGCACAAAGTTTATTAACTTTAATATATTGATATATAACAATAATTTGCTTTAAATTAATAACAAAAATAATTTCCAACCGTCTTTAAAAACGAAAGTACAATTTGAGATGGAACCTTTAACAATAACACCAAAAACACCACCTAGATTCTCTTTGCCATCAAATAAATGTTGTTTATTTTCCCTCACAATCAATTCAGGAAAATTGTTCTTTCGACTCCTGCTATTAAGCGAGATATTTTGTTCTTGGACGTTATGCTATCTTCTAATCTTCTACATATCCTGATGCTACAGTATCACTCTTCCATTTTCCATGTCTTTTCAATGTTATCATATCTGCACCTGCATCTACAAGAAAAGTTGCCGAACTACGTCGCAAACAGTGACCTGTGTACATTTTAGCATCTTCGTAGCCGAGATATTTTGCAATCCTGAACGGTATGCTACCGATACAATTGGAGAACGTGCATCTCATTACCTGCGAGCATAATCATCCCTGCATCTCCCTTGATACATAAATAACTATTATATTTGCATGTATATAAGAGAAAGATGTGCTCAAATGAATTCACATGATTCAAGACATTCCCTATTAAAATTCACAATTCACTTCTCTCAGTGTGTTCGTTCCCAATAAGAAACCTAATAAACCCTCAACAAATGAGCTGAGCGCTAGGTCCTCCTTTAGGCCTTATCTTAGATATAAAGAAATGGACGTCGATTTAGCATGTCCAACCCTAATTATTCTTGCTTATCCAACTCTGACAGTTCCAAAATTTATCAAGCATTCGAAGACCTCGAGTTGGTTCCTCCGATTTACATACGGACGGACGTCCGACACTGGCGAGAAAGATCGAGATAAACTATTTTTTTATACCAATTTTTCTTTAAAACATTAGATATCTATTAAATTAATCCTAACATTACCGGAAATGTGATGGGAACAGAAGTAATTCTCGAAAATGAATATTATGGTAATTTAATAACGAGCGTTCAAATAAAAACGTGGTCGAAGTTGGCTCTGACACATTGGACGTAGGGAGTAGCTTATAGCGACCAACTTAACCTCATTTCTCAACGAGATGTATAGCAGCTGTCAGTTTCAATAACGTTAATGACTATATAACTTTATTTTAAAGAATAATCGTGATAACAATAACAAACAATTAAAGGAGCTGCGGAAAGTGTCCCCCTCCTTGTTATAACAATAAATTAAAGCAGCTGCTGAAAGTGTCCCCCTCCTTGTTCCAAGCACTTTTCACACCTGTTCCTCAAAGAATTAAAGACATTTTCTAAGATGCTCGGGGTATTGTTAATTTCACGAATCTTGTCTATAAATCGAGCCTGCAGATGGTTTAAATCAGGAATAGGCAGTTCAAAAATAGTGTTTTTAAGGTAAGGCCACAAAAAGAAATCACACGGCGTAATATCACATGACCTCGGTGGAAATTCATGTTCAGCATTGAGACTTATTAGTCGATTTTGGAAAACTTCCCTCAACATATTCATCGTCTCGCCTGCCGTATGTGCCCTTGCGCCATCTTGTTGAAAGTAAAAGTTTGTAATTTCGTTTTCTTCCAGATGGTTAACAAAAGGAGCGATAATTTCTTCTCTATACCTTTGCGCAGTAAGAGTACCATTGAAAAAAATAGGTCCATAAATCCTCCTTCGATTGAGAGCACACCAAACTCCAATTTTTTGAGCGTGTAGAGAGCCCCTCGACAAAAAAGTTATCTGGTTTTTCAGAAGACCACATTCTCATATTCTGTGAGTTTACGTAACCACTTAAATGAAACCAGGCTTCATCAGAAAAAAAGGTGATATTATGAAGTTCACCGTAGTTGTTTAAAAACCATTCACAAAATACAGCCCGTCGCGGAAAATCAACTTCATGAAGTTCTTGCTGACAAGTTAAACGGTAGGAGAACAAACGCAAATCTTTTTTTAACACTGTGTGGCAGGTACCGACTGATACTCCCACCATTTGTGATAAAACACGTACAGAAGTTCTTGGCGCATTTTCCATTATCTGTTGGACATTTTCTTTTAATTCTTCAGTCAGCTTTTTAGGTCGGCCGCTTCCTTCTTTTCTTGTTACACTGCTCGTTTCACGAAAAACATTAACACAACGCTGAACTGCACTTTGAAAAATTTTGTACTCAACAACGCCGGGAAATTGATTTTGAAATTCTATGAAACATTCCTCAATAGAATACTTCCATATTCCATCAATCTTGCGTCCATTTCTAAAGTAGGACTCTATGATAAACACTTTTTGTTCTTGAGAAAACACCATTTTAAACGCTTTTTAAAACGAAAATATTCAAATTGATAGCGGCGATATAGCGCTTTGACAGATGACGTTTCATTTCAGTTCATTTGCTATACGCTACGCCCTACGTCCAAATTTTCAGAACCAACTTGACCACGTTTTTATTTGAACGCTCGTTATAATACACAATGTGAAATGGGTCAAGTTACAAGTTCTGAGAAAATAAAACAAGACAAAACAAAATTTAAACACAGTTTTATTAGAAACTGTTCAAATAAAATGTAGATACAGACAAAGTACATGTAAAAAATATTAAATTTGCCATAATTTACAGAAATATTCCAAGAAAATCTTTTAATTGTCTTAAACAAAGGTACAATTTGAAAATGAACAGAAATGATTAATAATTAGTTGAAACATGTATTTATCTGGGCAATTATTGTATGATGCGGATGAAAAACACTGGCAACACTAGCACACTGTTCGATTTCGTATTGTTTCGTAGACGTCACTAAGAATTGAGTTAGGCATGGACACAGGTGGACGAAGCTGTTTATTTATTAGGAACCCTGTCAAAATCAATCTGAAGGAGACCTCTGGTCTTGCCTAAAAGTTATTTTCTGCATGAGGAAACGTGCGTGACGGACGTGTGTTTTTATTCTCGGAATTAAATCGTTAAACTTCCAACGTCGAATTATCTGTTCTAATTGAAATAAAGCGCGTTTGATAGGACGTATTTTTAAAGGATAGCTAAAAGTAGATTCTTTAATCACACCGATCCTTTGAATACGCTATTAAACGGAATAAATAAAATTAGGAATGGAACTATTCCGCTTTCGAGAGTTTCAGTAAATAACGAAAGTATTTCTCAAATACACTTAAAGTATAGGTAAAAGATTTTTCTCGGTGGAAAGTCTACCCTATCCGAGTTTAAGTAGCTCTTAAAAATGATTAGTCGTCGAAAAGTAATAAAGACTTCTTTGCCAATTTTTACCAAACGTAGAGTTACGTGGCAGTATAAGGGAGTGATAAATTCCTATTTTTATTCACTTTGAATGCCACTCTCTTGTCAGATGTAAATGTGTTGATGACATCTAATCGTTTTAAAGAAATAAATGGAAAATACGGGCAATGTTGGAGGAAGCCATATATCTTCTGCACTCGCGCCTCCGTTTTTTTTTAACAGTTCCAGTATTTTTTAGGGAGGGAGTTTGAAATTTAGTAGATTCACACGTGATGAAACGGATACAAACTGCGCCTCATTCGACTCGGTGGGTTCTTATAAAAACTGTTTGCCGAAAAAACGTAACGCCAAATACTATTTTAATTGAAAAATTTAGAAGTTAATACATATTTTTATTTTTTAAAAAAATTACTATTATTTAATATTTAATACCTACGTTTGTTAAACGTAAATAAATTATCAAATTTATTTGTATTTCATAGCATATTTCTAATTTAGTTTTTTCTAAATGTTTAATAATGCAAAACAATACTAAAACGTATTGTAGTACGATTTCAATTTTCACCCATGTTTCCAAATTTTTTATCTCTTAAAAAAATCGCTACCAGGTGCAGTTTCCGCTAAAATAATACGAATCCATAAAATCGTCGCAGACGGCCTACTACACAGCTCGGAACACGCAGAAATCATTTTTTCACCCAAGTTTCGAAAATTTCCGGATTTTCCCATCGCAGAAACCACAATTGTCACCAAACCGTCTCAGACAGGATACAGAGCTCCTAAAGTTGCCATTCACTAGTCCTCCAAGAGGACAAATCAAATGAATCTCCAAAAGCTTCACTGTACAGGGTGTCCCGCCTGGAATCGCCACTATCGATATCTCGAAAAGTACTGATCCGATAAATTTGAAAATTTAGCAACCTAACAAAGGCAGTAGGGCCAACACAACTAAAATATTTAGAATTTTATGGCTCTTCCGGATATACTGGATGTCGACATTAACTCTCTTATTTCAACACCCTATATATTATCCCGGTGGGACACCGTGTATAAACTTTAGTGTCTTATCCCAGAGCGCACCAGAGCCAGTAATAAAGAGACCCAAAAGTACCATATTCGACAGTGCTCCATAAAATCTAGTACAAGTACAAAAAACATCAAGCTTCAATTGAAAACCTTCCAATCAAAATCTACGACACTATCTTATACTGAAATAATGGCAATCGAACTTGTAACACACTGTATATTTAAACGTGTATGAAACTTAATTTACATTCGTTGAAAATGTAACATAATTTAGCATACATTTGAATATCTTAGATGTAAAATGTTTTGAGTGCTCCCTTAAAACTCCCTTCCAGGTAACGCGAAGGGGAGCATCCCCTTCCAGGAAACGAAAGAGGGACCCCTCTTTATTAATGCAACAGGAGATGCGGCTGTCTATCGGTCGGGCGCGATGCGCTCGATTAATGCGGACTGGAATTAATAACATGATATATTATTAATAGAGCTCTCTGCGAAGTCGACGAATTGGGTAATATCCGGAGTAATTCAGCAGGAACCCAGTAACCGCAAAAACATGATTTATTCCCCTTATTTAGGTATTTATATTGCTCGACTGCAGCACAGACAGGAGCAGCTATAGCAAATAGGCAACCAGCAATACATTTTTATAGATTTTATTACACAGTTTGTCTAAATATGAATTGATGCACAAATAACAGACTTTCCCCCATTCTAACGCAGATTTTCTATAAAATGGAGTTAGTTTGAAACTCAAATTACTTTTTGTTGTCAAGAAATTTGTAATTTGCCGCAAGCGGCATCGTAAACAATATGACTATATCTTGTAGTATAACAACCCTAGGTTCGATAAAAAATAAGTATAACCGTAGTTGTGGCCAAAAACATGTGATCGTCATAAGGACTACCTACGTTGTGTGTATCCATTTTTTTAATTGACCGGAAGGCAGAAGATGTATGGTTTAATTATATAAAACAAAAGCAGAGTAAATACACCTAACCTTTATTTACATACAATTCAAATTAAACATGTGACAAATAGAAAGAACAACAAAAACATTAACAACCATTAAACATAAAAGGAGAGTGCCAGGTCACCTAGAGCTCCTGTGGGGAAAGAGCATGGCAAAGAAACCCACGATCGTTGCTCTTACCACCCAAATATAAATACAAAACAACCACTAACCAAAGGCATACATTAAGAACCTTTGCTAATGATCATCAAAACTGGACTTATTTAATTTCTCACTAAATGTCATCTCACTCAAGTCTGACATACACACTTCCAAGTAAAACTGAAGAGGTTTTAGTAACAATAATAGCAAACAACAACAACAACAACAATAATAATAATAGCAATAATAATAGGGAAGGTACTGGAGTCCCATAATACGGGAGGCTATCCAGCTAAAGTTGAGATTTCGGGAGAACAACAACAATAATAACAATAATAATAATCATGGGGGAAAATGTTAGTAAATTCAACAAAGCTCTTACATACGTATGACATAAAGTGAGCACAAGAAATCAAGGAACAACGTAATCAAGATAAAACAAGTTAAATGTGAAACAAAGAAGTTGTTTTGCAATATCTGGGCAGACACGACAATATATACATATTCCAACATGTAATAAATCATGAACAATCTTGAATAACAATTGTAACAATTTTATCTTAGAAAAATATACGCCCCTGAGCGTAAGACAATGAAGGCTAAACATATACAGAATTATTATCATGAAACATCTATATTTTACGTATAACGTAATCGTGGCAAAAACAAGTTAGATGTGAAACAAAGAAGTCGTTATTGTAATGTCTGGCAATCAGGACAATACATATATTTTTAACATGAAATAAATAATGGCAAACTTTAAGTATAATTATAACAATTTTACCTTGGAAAAATATATGCCCTTGGCATAAAGCAATGGAAGCTAAACTTACAAAGAATTATTATCATGAAACATCTATAATCATCACAATCATAAGATTATATAGAACAATTAACAACAAAGTACTTAAAGAATATTACCGGCTAACTAATACCGGTTAAACACTTTTTTTTACACTACTTTGTCACACTGCCCGCCGATCGTCTTGCTACCTATCTGCCCACTGTTCTCACTTCAACTACTTATCTTCGACTATTTAGGCTTCCTTCCAGAATTTCCTACCTAGGCGTATTTCTTTTTTGCGCTTCCTTCTACCAACCGTTAGTATTACTTTTTCATTGTTGTGCAACACTCATGTAACAGGTGACGTGGAAGTTGATAAGATAAGTACGGTTTTGCACAATCTTTTCAATTTTTAAAAATTGTTTAAATGGAATGTATAACGTGCAGTAACAATTGGTGGTGTGTATCCATCAGTTTTCTACTGTACATTTTTAATACATGCGGGTATTTTTTCATTTACATTTTACATTAAAAGTAGTCATCAACTTCAGCCGTAAGCTTCTGATTCGTTGCGACTTCATCAATTTTTTGTGCGTTAAGTATTAATTCCTCGCGTCTCATCAATGGAGACATCAAAGCGGGAGCCATCCCGTGCATAAAAAATGCAATAACATAACGCCTTAATGACCCCGTCAAGAGTCGTATACAAGTTGAAATATTAATAGAACCGTCAAAGGACCCTTTCGGCGTGACTAGAGAGCGACGTCGGGCCGGTTAATAGCAGACATAAATAAATGTGTTTTATATGTTCCGGAGCCCCAGTTCAAACCCCGGCATGAAATATCGTATGCAAACTTTTTCACCGAACATCCGCATATGTAGTAGTAGTGGATGCTAGTGGGCCAGTCATCAGTTACAAGTCTGCAATTTGTATTAGCTACACAACAGTCGGCTTTAACATTTCATCAACCGCTGTTATTCATCTATTTACATGTTGAACACGGCTATTTGTGCTCCGGCGTTGTTTGCTGCAAAAAAGGAATAATTTGTACTGCGGCTAGTACGTTTGGCCCTGGAAATCGGACTAACTTTGGCGGGCCGGGTTATATCTTGTAGGAAATGTGCTGATTCCAAACTGTTGACTGGGTGTTAGATGACAAAGAGTAAACTCTCGTTGTTTAAAATGAAAAACGTTTTCTTATGATACAATTTGAGGAGTTACAATACGAGCTTCCAAATTTCTATTTTTAATATACAGGGTGTGCCATTTAACACTCCCGCTGTCAATATCTCTGAAACGAAGAGATTTATATTAGTTCCGGAAAGTGGGGTCCCTCGAATAACTTCAGATTGCGCTTAGAAGTATAAGTTCAAATCTTTCTGTACAGATGGCGTTGCGACACTAATAATTTTTTTGATTCCTGGAACGTGGAAATGCGGTCCATCTGAAAAATGTGTATAACAGGTATAACTGTTGATGCTTCAGAACGGATCAAAGATTTGCAGCGAACTTCCTAATACTAGTATGTGGGTCTTCTTTAATTTCATGTAATAGCTTGTTCCAACGCTCAAAGGTCTTTCAGGAATTGGACCTTTCTGACATCAGCCTGATTCCGAAAGACGTTGAAAAACATTTCTGAACATTCTTGGATTTGGAGTTGGATGATTTGGAAATATTTACATATAAATTCATCTAGCCTCAGTGCCATTTCCATCTGCAAGGCCATAAATGTAAACCATATTGGCCATTTCAGCATTTGAATATGCATAAGCCATTAAAACAATCTTATTAAATAATAATACGCAATAATATACAATTTATAGCCAACAGTGCTACAATTTCGTAATTTTTTGTTAGATTTTTCCCGTGAACAACAATTATAAAATGCAACAAATCCTTTACACATACCTACATGAAAAGGCATATTTTTTCAGACACTGTAAAAAATTATTATTTAACTGAAATATGGACAATTATACAAAAAGAAAAAAGAAAACAAAATAAAATGCTAGTACCAAATCATGTGGATTAGTTGAATTTCGCTTTAAAGTCATGACTTTGTTCAGTGTTGTGTAATAAACAGTAATAACGTAAAAGGTGTACCATAAAAAACACCGTGTCCACCTAGTGCGCGTAAGTCCAATATCTAGGTTAATAAAAGATATAATTTAATTTTTGTTGAAAATCCAAATATTAGTGCCAGGAAATTAGTAGTACCCTACCCTTAAAGTTTTCAAAAACTTGACAAATAAAAATATTAAAGAAGTTGTTTCATCCGTATCATATTGAAAATCAAGCACTGTTACCGTAGTTAAGAAAGTTATTAGTGAAATTGGAGATTAAAAAATTTGGATGAATAGAATTTTGAAAAAAGAATACTCATAGTCGCAAGCTAACTTAAAATAAATACCCTTACAATATTTTTCCCGACAAAGGAACGGGCGCAAATCCGGTATTTTAGAACTTCATAATATCACCTTTTTTTCTGATGAAGCCTGGTTTCATTTA
>NW_019416541.1:96429-115256 GCF_000390285.2 Anoplophora glabripennis | reverse complement strand
GAGTCACTTTTCGCTAAAATTGATGGTTTTCCCTGCAAAGTGAAAAAACTGTTTTCCTCACTTATTTGTTTAAATAGAAAAGTTAGCTAATAAAAGTTTTTGACTCACGAGACGAGAGATGTCTTGTATTATGTTCCTTTAGACAATTTTACAATAATGTAGCTGATAGGACTTTTTTCGAGTAAAAATTTAATTTGCTTGGTCTAAATTTCAGTATCTACTGTAGTATTTCGAGTTTGCACATTTATTTAATTGTACAGCTGTTTTGTTATGTATGTCTCCGAGTCTGTTTCCAATATTTTACTGTTTTTATCACTTTTCATGTCCATCAACAATTCAGTCCATTCAACAATTGTTTATTTTAGCAATGGTAGTGTAGTAGTTTACAAAATCTAAAATTAGTTAATAGATAATTAATTACCACAATCTGTTTAACTTGATTTACTTTTTTAAATGTTAGTTTACAACAAAATACAACTTATAATAAATTTTTTTTGAGTTAATAACTGTTCAACTGATACGTAAGAAATTAAAATTATAATCTTTAATGCAAATACTGTTGGTAGCTAAAGGTCTTCAGCTCATTCAAAATTTAATATTTTGTTAATGTACTTGTGCCGCTTTATGTGAGAAAAAAGATGCAACTTCATTTTTCTCGAAAATGGTACATGCTACCGAATTTCGGCAAGTATACCTTTTTTTTTGTAGTATCCTTTACAGTTTACAGAACCGTTTAGAAATGTAATAAATTTTGACTTTTAACTTTTTTTTTTTTCGATTGTACCCCTCCAATTACCTGCATGGGCGACACTGCTTTTCAGAAAGAAACCGTTTGCACATTATTCTTAACGCAAAGTTGATGTTTACTCGTGTACAAATTTTGACATTTTTATCTTTAGCCGATTTAAAGATAATTAAGGAAAACCATTTGGAAAGTAACAACTTCAACACACTGTATCTCGAAAACAGGTCGTCTAAGAAAAAAACTTTGCATGAACTCTATTATTTTCCCATGAGGAACTTGCACGCAAGTTTTTTAGAAACATGAACAGGACACCCTGTATATTAAGGATTTACCTACGAACATACATAACGTGAAAACGAAAGCCTCAAATTCAGAAATGCAGTAAACCCAATTTAACCTCAAAAAAAGTTCTGGATAGCGACTTGAAACGCAGACCACTTGTCACTAGCGTGATGAAATTTCATTATTTCCCTCCCCACAGCGAAATTTCCAATCGGCTTTGATTTACGCTTCAATTATTCACCGGATCATTTAATTCCGCATTACATCCGTTCGATGCACCGCAGTTCGGCTTTGTTAAAATTTCGGCATAAATTTTTGCCTGTCGGTTGTAAACCAAACAAAACGCGCGCTTTTATGTAACCGAATGGAGAAGAATCGCCGCTGTTTATCGGCAAAAAACGAAAGCGACGCAGCGTTGGTGGTTTGTTGTTCCGTAAAATGTGTAGCGATCGAAAACGGGTACTGTTGTGTACTCAATGGCATGCAAAAACAAAGATTTCAGACTATACAATGTGTTAGAGTTAAGGGTAAGTAGGCGTAATATTAACCGTGTTTAAAACGTGTCGAGATATACAGGGTGTAAGAAGTTTGACTGCCATTACTTTCAGCATGAGATAGAGTAATCATAAATGAAGAAAAAAGTTGTATATTGCAGGGGCGTAAGATTAACAGTTTTCAAAATTCAGCGAGTATTAATATTGGGGAGTTTCATCACGACGTGACAACAGCGCTTAACCTGCTAATGCATGCATACCACGTGTACACGCGGCAGACTTGTCCTACGGAAAAAATGTAAACAAATGTTATTGTGAAACATTTAGTAAATTTCAAGGCAATTTTTTTCCAGTTTTTAAATAAATAAAATAAAATGTATCGATAAGAAATGGGTATTGCCGGATAGCTTAGTGCTTACTAGCTCGTGTTATCCGCCGCGCCGTTGTCACATTGCTGGACATGAATTTTATCGAATTTGAAATTTATTACAAAGCTAATTATTTTTTACAATTAAGCATAAAGAAGTTAAAAAAAGTGGTGATAAACATTGTGTTTTATGGTATTCTATGCATGCAGTTATGTTAATATTCCTTAATAAATCGTATATCAAGTTTGATAATTTTTTTCTCGGAAATGGTTGGCAGTCAAACTTCTAACACCCTGTAGTATTAGGAACTTTTAGTACAACTTGGCAACTGTTCGAGTTGAATTACACGACCTAAATTTCGGACAGCTGACTAGCGGGTAGGTACCAGACATTTTTTATAATGGATGACAAAAAACCTGAAGGAATTTTACACCTGTCATTTTAAGCCAATTACATAATGTAATTTCGACAGTTGCCCATGGCAATCTTCAAATTTTTCGGAAATTTTTTTCCTCCTGCCGAGCTAGGCAAACAAAATTAATAACATATAATAATAAATGGAAATTTTTGACAGCTATCATATGGTTCAAAAATCAGTACCTATTCAGAATTTTGCTTTGTAATGTTTTTAATTATTTTAAAATAATAAATAGATACAAATAATTATTTACCAAATATTTGTTCCGAGATTTCTTCTATTAACGCTAAATGTTTTTGAAATTCTGGCTGGAACTCTTCTCTTCGCAACGGAGAGTAACGAGGAGCATAATTATTACCTTTATTTTTCATTTCCATCAGATGTCTGTGTTTCATAAAGTATATGTAATAATTTGATGAAATTTTGTTCTGCTGAGCCCTGGTTTTACGTAAAAAGATGGGATATCTTCCTCCAAAATCTTTTGAATAGCTGCGAAAAGGTTTTCTTGATGCGGACTGATTCCAGTTTTTTTCAGTAAATATGGCAAATACTTTAAATTTTTATGAGACATAAGAATATCCCCTATTTTGGTGCAAGAATTACATATATTATAAGGTTTTAAATTAGTTTTTTTGGTAGTTCACTGCCATGATATAATTGTAAACAATTAGAGGCTAGATAAAATGACTGTCAACGTGACGTACAGCGAAGACGATTTTGACATCACAAGCCTAAGCCTATTTGATTGCAGCTATGATTTTTTAAGAATCATTGATATATTGCCACAGACATCGGTTTTCCACAAAAACTTACTTCCTCCTATTTTAGTAATACTAAGTGAATTATACTGCAAACATAAATATCTGAATTCAAAAATTAAATGCCTTTTTTATTACTAAAGTGAATGTAATGTGCTGTTTTTTATGTTTAATAAGGATCGTTAATAAACTGTCATAAACATCGCATTTCTACAAAAACTTACTTTCTCTCTATTTTAGTAATACTAAGTGAATTGTGCTGCAAAGATAAATATTTGAATTTTAAAATTAAATGCCTTTTTTATTACTAAAGTGTAAGGAATGTGTTTTTTTATGTTTTAATAAGAATCATTGATAAACTGCCACAGACATCACTTTTCTACAAAAACTTACCTACTCAAATTTGCCACTTCTGCTTTTATGTTTTTGAAATTTTCATTTTCAAAACGAGCCATTTTTGAATTTTAAAAAATGCGTGAAATGCGATTAAATTATGTGACGTTTAAGAAGAAAAAATATGTCATGCACCATAAAACAATGTCTACCTGTCAAGCCAACTTTATTTTGGCGAAATAAGTTTCAAAATTAAACATGTCAAATTTTTGTAAAATTTTCTTACCGAATCCCCCACGTCCTTGAATTAATGTCCGGAAATTTTTCCTCAATCACGAATTTACTAACTAGTTATTCTGTTAAAACTAAACAAACAAATTCAAAGAAGTTTGATGTTTAAATTCATAGCCAACTTTTGAATGTTCGTTGATTTTAAATGACAGCTTACAATACGTATTATTAGTTATTGTAGAATTACGACAGAAGTTCATAATAGTAAAGATTAATCACACGACCTAATATCTAGAGAAAATTAACTACAAACAATGTACGAGAGCAGGCATATTGCATTTCTGGTGCAATTTCATTGTTAAATTGCTGATTGCATGCCATTTTCTCGTGTTAATATTTTAGTTACGACCCTGAATATAGCAAGGGAAGTAGTAGTCGGTATGGATATGTAAGCGTGGATATTGCTTTTGGAATATAGAAGTCGACAACGTCACCATAGCGATACCTGGTCGTCGCCAATTACTTTCAGCATTACTAACCGCCGCCCTACGATTTTGTACTGCATTTTATGGGCCGGCCACACATACAGGCTTTACCGCGCGCTTGCCTGCACAAACCAGTTTGTATCGGGAAGCCCGTACGTGTGGCCGGCAAAACGTTATCTCGCACAAACTGAAAAGCGCGGCTTGCGTAAACTTCGACTTGCTGAAGATTTTGTTTGTGCAAATTCGGTTTGCACGGTAAAATTTGAGCGTGTGGACGGCGCACGGTGTTCAGTTAAGAGAAATTGCGGCAGAAAACCTTAAATCTCTATATGATCTCCATGTAGCCAAATATCTGAGAGTACCAACTCAATCTTTCATGAGGAGATATATACAGTGTGTTTCACTTAAAGTCGGGACACCTCCGTATTTAGGACGGCGTTGGCCGATTTCCAAAATTCTTTTTTTTATGTGGTAGTACTCACAAAGGCCTAATTTTGAATATTATATTTTTTGACATGTGATCTTTTCTACGGCCTAATATCATTAAGAAAATACCCTCAAAAATTAAAAAACATATTAGGCAATTTTTTAAGAAAAAATGGATAGCATTTTCGATTTGATCACACCTCAAAACCCTAAATACAAAGTTTCATTATTATAGCTTTTACAGGGTGTTCACAAAATAGGTGCAAACTTCGAAACATTTCACTTATTGCAAAGTGTCCTGTATTAACAGTGAAAAATATTTTCAAGGTATATCCATGCAGTTTCATTGATTTTACTCATACAGGATGCTCACAATAGGACAGCCAAATTATCTATATTTTTTATTATAAGTACCAGAAATGAGTTTCACAACGAAATAATATTTAAATATGTATTACTATTTTCTATTAGTCCATCATGCACTCTTCAATTCGTCTCCTCTTATTTTTAATAACTTTTCTCAACTGATGTAGTGTTATTTGTCGACATGCTTGTCTAATTATATTACATAAATCTTAATTAAAAATTTAACGTGTTTTGTAGGATTTTATGTGATCAAATAATTAGGCCCTTCTTTTTTTGCGTTAATCTAAACGCGAGATTTTTATGAATTTTTTAAACAATGATTTCTGGGATTCAGTACATGTATTTCCTCTTCATGTAAGACAGAACCTCTACCTTCAATTATATGGAGCACTTATTCATAATGCGGTAATAGTAGGTACGTCATTGGTTGAATGAGTATTTCCCGAGAAAGTGGATAGGTCGCAACAGTCCGTTAGCTGAGTGGCCGTCAAGAGCTGCAGACTTGACGCCACTTGATTTTTATGTAATAGACAAACATGTCGACAAATAACACCACATCAGTTGAGGAGAGTTATTAGAAATAAGATGAGACGAATTGAACAGTGCATACCAAATTATGTGGACTAACAGAAAACAGTAATATTTAAATATTATTTTGTTGTGAAACTCATTTCTGGTATAATAAAAAATATATATAATTTGCTTGTCCTATTGTGAGCACCCTGTATGAGTGAAATCAATGAAACTGCATGGATATACTTTCGGTTAATAAAATTATGAAAAATATCTTGAAAATATTTTCCACTCTTAATACAGGATACTCTGCAATACGTGGAATTTTTCGAAGTTTGCACCTATTTTGTGAACACCCTGTAAAAGCTATAATAATGAAATTTTGTATTTAGAGTTTTGAGGTGTGATCAAATCGAAAATGCTATCCATTTCTTTCTTAAAAAAATGCCTAATATGTTTTTTAATTTTTGAGGGTCTTTTCTTAATGATTGTAGGCCGTAGAAAAGATCACATGTCAAAAAATATAATATCAAAAAGTAGGCCTTTTTCCTAAATACGGAGGTGTCCCGACTTTAAGTGAAACACACTGTACATATGTACATAGATTCGCGCATTACAGTATTTTGTCGATTTATGAAGGAATCACCAATCCTAGTAATTCAGTATACGCCATTTCATCCATTCTCATATAATTACGCCAATCGTCGGGATCTTCTCTCAAATCCTTCATTAAATTTATATGTGAATGTATATTTCTGTTCAGAAGCCATTTTTTGACCAGTTTGAACGATGACGTCTATTTATTATTTTTTTTTACTAATGTAAAATAGAAAGAGGCTAATACCAAAAATTCTTCGCTTGGATACATATTCCTGAGAAACGTACTGATTGCTGCCTGCAGTGTCTGCAGCCTGCACGGTCTTACCTGCATCGTGTGGCCACAACACAGTATTCCGTGTTTATTGCGCAAACCATACCGTGCAGGCAAGTCGCTGTCGTGTAGCCGCCGCATTAGAGAGACAAGTTTGGAATTAACTGTACGCGTCATATTTTGTTTACTGTAATACAAGATACATAATTTCATTATGGAACAACCGAGACAGGCCTGCTCGTTACCTCGGATTTATTATGCAGCATTTTGATTTTATTTTGTTGCTAATACTCCTCCATTTATTAAGATGTTTCATTACATTATTTGCTCAGTGGAAAAAAAAGCGTCTAGAAAATACAAATTGATTGAATCTCGCAAATAATGTAACAAAAAATCCATGCCTACATACCTATTCAACATTTCTACTTTTATTTTGTTCAAGGACTTGTTTCATTTCAGAATGTCTTTTAATTCCGTCCGGATGCTTCCTGCTTTGTATGATAATCCCCGCCGCATAAAAATTTCAGCGGTCCTCCCTTCCCGGAGAAGCATTACAATGCACCCATGCCCCTGCACTGCCAGTGAATAATTAACGATAGCTACAAAATAAAAAGAAAAACAGGACGAGCTGCATCTCTCAGATGCATTATTAACCGGTATTAAGTTACGCCCGAAACCGGGTTAATATTATTAAAAGTTGCCGGATTATACGTGAAGTTCGGCACCGGAAACGATAATGTCGTTATCCTGTCGGGGTCGCCGAGGTGCCGCCCTCTATCGGCCCCCGAATTAACACGTGTATCACGCGGGGGGGTTACCTCGTGAACTTTTTCGTTTGTTTCGTTTCGCGGGGGCGGATTTTCCACTGCGAAGTTTGGATATTAGTTAATATTTCATCATCAGCGTTTCCGTCCGAAACGGAGGATTTGCATTATTAAACCTGCTACCCTGAAGTCGGATGCATTTTTAAATCAGCAGGTTTTAAACTTGGAAATTATTTATTATTGGGGCAGCGGCGGCTCGTCAGGGCAACAGCAACAATCTAGTGGAAAGGAAAAGAAGTTGTTACCTATAAGAACATTTAAAATAATAAGTGATTTATTGGTTTAAGGTAAAAAAAGTGCATATGTACAAAATGCTGTCCCTACCAATAATAATAATTTTTGTAATTACTCCAGTCACTGAAGGCGAAAATAAGGTAAAACCTCCCAATTTTTTCGGATAGCATGGATTTTCCTGAAAATTCGCATACAAGCTTATCTGACCCCACCACTTCAAAAGTTATATTGTCTAGATGTGTGCTTTTTTCTATTTGGGGGTGAAAACTACCCTTGTACGAAAAAAATGCGGAAATCGCAGATTTACGTATTTTAAAGATTCAGTTCATGTTCAAATGTGTTGGATAAAGTTCCTTTCATATTTTTTTAATAAATTTATGGCATTTAATTACTTTTCAACCCTTAAAAATCCTTAAAAACTACCCTTCCATGGACAAAAAAATAGAAAAAAATGTTTTCAACACTTTAAAATATTCTTTTGGTGCATTCACAATGTATTGCATTTCATTTGTTATTCATTAGAAAGTTTACGACTTATTACAAAGTTGCAACCCTTAAAAACCATCCCTTATAATAAAATAAACAAAAAAATATTATTGAAAGCTTGAGATGTTTTAATGGTATGCATATATTGAATTATAAACTTTTTATTGGTTTTCAAATGATCTATGATATATTGCAACTTTTCAGCCACCCAAAAAACCCTTATGGAAGACCTACCCCTCATAAAAAACCCTACCCCTTATAGAAAAATTTCCTAAAAATTATATGTGAGTATGATGATATAATTAATTTTTTTTAATTTTATTGAATTTATTCTTAATATTTTTTTATTAAATTAATATCAAATAAAAAAAATTTATATACATTATAAATGGATGTATTGTACAAAATGTTTTAAAAATACACAAAGATGATGGTACCCGCTACGAAAATTTTACAGAAAAAATGCGATTAATTTTTGTACCATAACTTTTGTAATTTTAAAGTTATAAATTTACTCAAAAAAAAACATTTTGTAGGGAATTTAAAGCACTTTAAGTTCTGTGATTTGCAGTTTTTTTGAGCCCTTCGTTTTTTAGATTTGTAAGCTAAGAGGGCTCAAGAAAGGTAGTCTTGGAGCATAGTTTTGAGCTTCTAATGGTCATAACTCAGTCAAATTTTGTCCTACAGAAATTTAAATACAAGCAAATTGTTCAGTAAGAAAAAACCTACAATTTCTTATTCTATCATTTTTTTATAACTTTGTTAGTTTTTGAAATATTTGAATTTTTATTCAAAACCAAATGAAATATATTTTTTTTTAAATTTAGGCTTCTAAAATTGTTCCAATTCCCAGAATTTACTGTTAATACATAAATAAAGTAAATTGCAGAAGGAATACGATTAATTTTTATTCCGTCAAGTCATTAATCTTAATACCGATTTTTTTTTTTCTCAAAAATCAAAACAATCATTTTATTTTTATTGTAACTTGCATTTTGTCCAACCTAAACTTGTTTAGGTATATTTTCTGTGATAGCAGAGACTGGCTTAGCCCTCCCCGCGTTCTGTAATGCTCCGACGCTGTCATCCTTTGTCAGTTCATAGATTCCATAATTGGCATGCTGGTACCAATCTACATAGAATTTTGATGTGGTAGCAAAGACCGCTGTTGGATGCATAACGCCCGAATACCGCGACTGTCGAGTTGGCCATACATGCAGGGGCTGTTATTTAGATGCGACAAGGTTTTACTAATTGCCGCGATTAACGTTGAAACTCTGGCATACCACACATGCTTAATTAATTCCGGGTTGTCCCCTTACCTCTGCTCACGTGTAAGCGCGCTTGTTGTACAATTTTACGAGTCGGAGACCGGAATATTCGTTAATCTACACGCAGGAAATCGTTTTCTTATTAGTTATTTCACGTTGATCAATAATAATTGAACATTTGTCTTTTATATAGATGTATGTAGATGACGTGAAGATTAAAGATTCAACGGCTCAACTCCAATTCGACCTTAAAACAAGGCTAACAAATTGTACCTAGTTGCCCGGGTATCTCTGGACGATCTAAACGGCCTCCATTATAAGAGCCGAAAAAGCAAAACACTGATTCTAATAATTCGCTTCTCTGCAGAGTTTTTCAATTAGTGCGCGCTCACAATATTAATTGGCGTTACGCCGCACCCCTGCGTTAAAAAGGGGCGCATTTCGCATTCGCCTACCCCCACACCCGCAAAAAGTATAGTTTTTTCCAGCCAGACGTTTTCAATTACCCCCATTATTCTAGGGGGTGGGCAAAAAATTCGTTTCGTTAAAACGAGAGCCGGTAATTGGGGCCCCCACGTTCCCCATTAATTGTTGTTGACGAAAACGTCCGCTAGATGGGGCGACGACGGGAAGTTTCTAATTAAACGGTTCCGTCGAAGGCAATAAACGCCTGCCGGCGCCCTTCGGGGATGATTTCCAAATCAAACTTTTCGGATTGGGTTTTCACGACTTTTATTCATAATAAAAGTGTCAGGTCCACGTTTGGTAAATAAATCGGGATCGGGAGGTTGTCCGGTAAAAATCACAATTGAAGTTTATCGAGGTTCGATCATATTTTGGCAAGTCCAATTTATTTTTCTTCTCGCATATTGAAATACAGAGTGTCCCAGCAATATGGGTCCATATTTAAACTTACACTGACCTGTTTTGACTCGACTCAATCGATCAGATTAATCACCATGATCATTACGTGTAGAGAACTCCGTTAGCAGTCTAGCAGGCCATATGTTTAGATTAATTTATAGCGTAGTAATGAAATGTTTTAGCTATCTGAATATAGGTAATGTTTCTACAAATAATAATACAGGCGGTAGAGCAGTAAAAGTAGACTGACATCTATTTTGTAAAATCCCAAATATTATGTAGAATAAGAATCCGAGTTTGGCTATTCCAAAAAAGTATTGCTAAATTCAGAGGAACAACAAACATACAAAAAGAACGAAAAATTACCCGTTTTTCGACATATTTTTCCCTGTAACATTGAAAGAAAGCCCTAAATAAAAAAGTCATTCTTTATTTTTTGTTTATTTGACGATTTTCTATACAACAACAACAAGCTACAACTACTGCGAATTAAAAAAGTTAAATTTTGCATTAACAATGGGTGAAAAATAGTAGAAAATCATATGTATATTCACTGAATAATACTTTAAAAGACAGCTACCTAGTAGTGAACTGTTTTACCGACATTGTGCAGTTGATTTCTTATATTGTTATAGCTGTTTTACATTGATAATTTATTGATCAATTAATTCATGAAGTCGTTTCATCAAGAAATTGGACAAGTGTAATGCACCAAATCTGCTGTCAAATAACTTCATGAATTTATTCATCAAGTTCGTGACGAATTAGAGCATGTTCTAATTTCCGTCAATTTCTTCGTGAAGTTCGGAAGTACCAACAGATTTCAAGCCTCTGATCAGTAATGAGGTTATGTTATTGGAATATGTAAATAATTGTGTGGTGTCGTACTAATTTTGCATTGTTTTTACTGATTTGTTACTTACAAAAACTAATATTTATATAATACGTATGTGTCAAAACAGTACCGCTGTTGTATCACTACAATTGTGAGTGGAAAGGTGACATTTTTTAAATTTATTTGCTTCTCTAAATTGTAAGTAGAACTGATTCATGCGTCAAAAAACTTGACAAAGTCTGTAGCAGTGTAAAACCACACTGTTTACCAATAAATTCGTGAATTAATTCATGAAAAACTTCGTCAATTTATTAATGAATAAATTGTCAATGTAAAACAGCTATTAGAAACAAGTGGTGGTGAATGTGTTACAGGAATTCTGAATATTATCTGAAGGTAAGTTGTTTTATACGATTTTTAGTGACTAGGTATGTTTGTATATTCACCTAGATATTTTGTATAAAGATCAAAGTTTGTTTTGTTCAGAAAATATTTTGATTCACTTAAACTCTACAAATAATAGGTATCTATTGCTGAATGACATGCAATGCTGGTAATATGGGCCTTTTGTGGGTCCGAATATGGGCCAGGGCCTATATTCTCCCCTGATTTTGAATTCAGTTCTTTTTCCAGGTTGACCTTGCCACGTAACAAACCAAAGTTTTCACCAGAGAATTTAAGGAAACAATAGAATTCCGAAGACATGATAAATGCTATGGATAGCGTAAATAACAAAAAAAAATACATTTGTGACTTTTGCAAATAATTTCTTTCTTTCCAATTTCTGTTGTTGCCATTCCTCTTTTGTACAATCATATATGAAGTTTTTTACTAGAAAATAAAGTTTCCTTTGTTAAACCTAAACGTATGCATTATTTTTGATAGGGGCCCATATTTCATACACTCTACCCTCATACAAGATATTGTTCAATTTTCATAATTTAACTGATATCTCAGTATTTTTTATCTTTCCGGAACTTTTCCGCGCTCATTATTGCAGACGAGTTCTTGGACTAAGTGTGTCCCAATTTTTAGGTGTATTTGTCAAAAAATTTGTTAATAATCTATAAAAAACAAAATAGGGGCCCATATTCGGACCTTCTCCTCTATGACTTTCTACTATTTTCATGTATAATTTTCATAACCTCGAACCAAAAGAAAATTGGGCCAGATGTTCAGATTTTTTTAGAAATTATATCCACTCGGTATTCCTACAAATTGTAACGAAATGAGGCTAAAAAATTACCCCAAATATAAAACGATTCTGAAGCGATATTATGCGTTTCTGTGACAAAAAAAAATTGAAGTACCGTCTGGGTCTGGGTCATTCTCCGGACATTCAGGGACACTGCGCCCAATCACGCCGTAGCAGTTCTCTCTATGCAAATCGCTAATTTGTTTGAGAAAAGCGGCCAACATTGAGCTATAAAGCACAGCCGCTGCCACGAATCGAGATTGGGCGTCGCTGCCGTCACGGCGCGCTTCTGCTGATATTTTTGTTAATATGTCCCCTAAATTTTCTTTTACGACCGCTCTCCACTTTTCGGCGATGTATCCGTTTCGCATTTTGAAAGCTTCCTGGAAAACAAAGAGCGGGACGACACTTGTGATTGGAAATTTCGTGTGACATCCTATTTTAAGTAGTACTTACTATAAATTAATGTTGGAAAAAAATGTGAAACATCGATGTGTCTGCTACATACTGTGTCCAAAAAATAAGGTGAATTGCTTATTTGAAATTCGCGGATATTATGAAAGCATACAATTATTTTTTTGTAGGTTGGTAGTGCTGTCCTTGATATACAGGGTCGGAAAGTCCCCATGGTTCATCGGCCGTTACGTGAGAGCGATAAAGAAAGTCATAGAAATCCGTGCGATAGAGAAGGATGGCTATAATGAAGGCGTCTAATAGTCACCGCCCATTTCGCCCTTCCACAAATAAGAAGTGGATNAAAAAACAAAATAGGGGCCCATATTCGGACCTTCTCCTCTATGACTTTCTACTATTTTCATGTATAATTTTCATAACCTCGAACCAAAAGAAAATTGGGCCAGATGTTCAGATTTTTTTAGAAATTATATCCACTCGGTATTCCTACAAATTGTAACGAAATGAGGCTAAAAAATTACCCCAAATATAAAACGATTCTGAAGCGATATTATGCGTTTCTGTGACAAAAAAAAATTGAAGTGCCGTCTGGGTCTGGGTCATTCTCCGGACATTCAGGGACACTGCGCCCAATCACGCCGTAGCAGTTCTCTCTATGCAAATCGCTAATTTGTTTGAGAAAAGCGGCCAACATTGAGCTATAAAGCACAGCCGCTGCCACGAATCGAGATTGGGCGTCGCTGCCGTCACGGCGCGCTTCTGCTGATATTTTTGTTAATATGTCCCCTAAATTTTCTTTTACGACCGTTCTCCACTTTTCGGCGATGTATCCGTTTCGCATTTTGAAAGCTTCGTGGAAAACAGAGAGCGGGACGACACTTGTGATTGGAAATTTCGTGTGACATCCTATTTTAAGTATACTACTTACTATAAATTGTGAATGTTGAAAAAAATGTGAAACATCGATGTGTCTACTAGATACTGTGTCCAAGAAATAAGGTGAATTGCTTATTTGAAATTCGCGGATATTATGAAAGCATACAATTATTTTTTTGTAGGTTGGTAGTGCTGTCCTTGATATATATGCAGGGTTTCAAGTCTATACAGAGTGTAAGAAGTTTGACTACCACGTGTACACGCGGCAGACTTGTCCTACGTAAAAAATGTAAACAACTATTATTGTGAAACAGTTAGACTTTAAAGAAGGCAGATGGCAGGTGGTGCAAAATTTTCAGTGTTATTTTTTAATGTGAAACTGCATAAACAACTAAAGGTCTCAATTTTCACTGCGATAATTCTAGTTACAAATTCTGTGGTTAAAAATGTAAGTACCTACTGAATAACAAACAGGGCGGTGTTCGATATTCGACTGTCATTTTTTTACTAAAACTCATTCATCATTTCTTCGTTCCTTTTGCTTTATCGCCTAAAAAAAAATCGTCTATCGATCCCCGAAGCGAAATCGTCCTTGGCGAGCGTGTTATTGGGGGCTGATAGAACGAATCTGGCAGTGGCGGTTTCTACGAGTCCCGCATAAATATACGATAATGCGGAAAAATTAAATGCACATATTACTAGAAATTAGTAAAAATTCATATTTAAGGATATACATATTTGTATTTTTACTGAAAAAAGTACAGAGCTATCCAAAAAATTTGCACCATATGGGAAAAAACTTTATATATAATTTTAATAGATTCCTTCGATTGTCAGTTGTCTCTGCATGTCGTCAAATCAAAATAACGCCCACCGAACTTCATAAAACGGTTATTATAAACGAGGGGCAGACAAAAACTGCTAATCGGCACAAGAGTAAAGTACCCTTATTTTTAACCCTAGGGAAAAATGTTTTAAAAAAAATTTATTTCCCTCTAAAAGATTAGCCCGAATATAACATTTCAGTTCATTATGTTGAAAAAGCGATTCCTTAAATTTTTGCAACTTTGCAACTAAAGTCACGTTTTTTTAGTACGTTTCTACAAGAGAAACATTATAATAATTACTGAACACAAATTGAATTAGGAACTAATAAGGCCGTTATAAAAAATGGTGTAGAAAATAAAACCAAATTTGATGCAAACTTTATTTTATGAATAATTTAAATGTTAATGTTAATTTAATGTTATTCAATAAGTATCATCATCTACAATGGTTCGCCTAGAAGTAGGTTTTTTCGTAGTCGAAAAGATTGTTAATAATATCAGTTTACTTTTTATATCTCTTATTTGTTTTTTTTTGTATTGCTAAAATAAAGATTGTTTCCACTTAGCAACCAGGGTTAATATTTTTTGAACGAATGAACTGTAACTGTTAATTTAATAAATGGTGTATACGAGGTTTACCATTTTACTTAGTTTTTATATTATTCTTGAACATAAAATAAAGTTTGCACCAAATTTGTCCTTATTTTCTACACCATTTTTTTATAACGGCCTTATTAGTTCCTGATACAACTTGTTTTCAGGAATTATAATAATTTTTCTTATAGAAGCGTACCAAAAAACGTGAATTTAGTAATGGATGTTTTCGCTCGAATTGTGATACAAGGGAGAGTTGCAAAAATGTAAGGAATAGCTTTTTCGACATAATGAACTGAAATTTTATATTCGGGCTAATCTTTTAGAGGGAAATAACTTTTCTTTATAACATTTTCCTCGGGGGTTGAAAATAAAGGTACTTTACTCTTAGGCAGATTTGGAGTTTTCATCTGCCCCTCGTATATAACATACGTTTTATGAAATTTGATGGGCGCTATTTTGATTTGACGACATGCAGAAACAACTGACAATCAAAGAAATTTATTAAATTTATACCTACATAAAGTTTTTTCCCATATGGTGCAAACTTTTTGGATAGCGCTGTATATATTTATTATACAGTGTATAACATAGATTGGAAGTCATCTTTATACGAAGGCTTTGACCTGTAGGAACACATGTCATAAATTTATTTTCTCAAATTACGTCGTGAAAACTGATTTTTTTATACATTTTTTAATAATTCTTATACCCCACATAAACAAAAATGTAGGTAGTTCTTTTAAACATGATGTATCCAACAAGTAATTTAACAGAAAACTCAAACAATAAGAAATAAATAATGGTAAATGAAATACACAAAAATAAGTAAATAACGTTTACTCACCTGATTTTTACATCATATGACATACTTGAAATCTTGTAGTTAATCTTCTAGTGTTGGTACCACGATCCTCTGTTTTATTTATGTACAGTATCTACTACTATGTTTATATTAAGCGTTTAAGCAATCAAGTTATGCTACAAGTGAATTATTATTAGTATCAGGTGTATATTTTTTTCAGTACATAAATCTCAACAAATATGTAAAATTAAAGAACCAAAACGTAACATTTCATTAGAAACTTACAGTATAATAATTTTTGGGATTAAACACGGGTTTGGCTTCAACAGCTGATAATTAAATTGTATATTAATTATTTTGAGAAGATTTAAAAGTTGAAAAAAAAACTATTCCTAGAGATGTTTACAAATTACTCGCAGTTAAAAGTAGTATTCAGTCAAAACAAGGTGAAGATAAAGCGTACTTGAAAGGGTAGAAGGATCGATTTATTGTACAAACCGTTTGAGGTGTGTTAGTTCTTTAAATTTGACCTGCCTATTTCTAGATCCACGAGGCGCCACTGCAATCAGGGCCATGCATAAACATTTCATATCGGCGCATTACCTGAACGCACGAAAAATGAGCTAATTTCCTCCCTGCAGAATAAAAGTCAAATTTGATAAAAACTTCCATCAGGCCTCTATCACGTCCCCATCATTCTTCCGCGTCCTCCATTGATTCGGCTCCGAGGGCAGCATCGCCGAAGCTCTAAAGGGTGCACGGGGATGATTCCGGGCCATCCCCGCGAAATGGGGTGTAACAAGGATGTGCTTCACTTACACCGAGGAATATGACCTGGACATGCTCGGAATGAGCGAGCGATCCGTACGTACATCCATCACGGTGAAAGGAGGCTTTCCTGGTGCATGGTGCTTCGTCTCACTGGGTCACAGGAACGGTTTGTTTTATTTAATGTGTTTAAAGATTCGTAGCTACTCCCAGTATCGCTTAATACAGTGTATAACATTTAAATGTTGGCACTTTTGGATATTTTCAATTTGAATAATATTAAAGTAATAAAATTTGGCTAAAAGGAAATGGATAGCGGAAAAAGAATAGGTAATTTTTGGGTTAAAACTTGGTACATTTCTGTTCGTGTTAAATTAACAGAAAAAATATGTAGGTATTTGAATCACAAACTTGACGAACCGGAAAAAAGTTTGATTAAAAATAATTTAATACAAAAACAAACAGCATAAACACAGAAATAACAACAATTTACACTGATAAGTTATAAAAATTGTTCAAAATGATCACCTTTTTCTCTCGGGCATAAACTTATTCTTCAGTTTGTCGGGATAGAATTCTAGTACTAATACCTGTAAACCTGTATGTGGGTCATCTTCAATTGTATTCAAAATAAGTTGTTCGTCTTGTCTCCTGATTGCAATAGCACGTTACTGAAAAACTTGCCTGTTTCTCGAGCCCGTTTTGCAACATTAGAAAATGTTTCTTTATGAGAGATTACACGATTTGGAAATCTTCTCCGATATTCTTCAGCAGTTCTTCTGTAGTTTCCTTCACATAAACCTAACACTAACAGCATGTCAACTTGTTCGCTAAATGAAAACTTTCCGGCCATTTTCAAAACACTCAGCAAACAATTACTAATAGTGGAGTCAAGATAGCTTAAAATNACGTCTACCGTTTTTATAAACAAACATACCAAATTTCAAAAAAATCGGAATTAGGGTTCTACAGATATTAGTAAAAACCTTGTATTTTCTCTAAATTTCAACACCCTGTATCTCCGAAACGAAAGCATTTTCGGGCATAGGTTTATAGGAACTTTCATTCTTATTTTTGGTCAAGGAAACTCCCCCTGAATTTTTTCGCAATATTAATGGGACACCCTGTATAAATTTATAATACCTCTGCGGGTGTAACAAGCTTCATCAATAAAGAGAATTTTCTTTTGAAAATAATAATTCTTGAACTTTCTGGATATGACATGGGTGAAGTAGATTACGTCTAATCACTCGGTGCACAGAAGTTTGCGATATACCAGTTTGTCGGGATAGAATTCTAGTATTAATATGTGGGTCATCTTCAATTGTATTCAAAATAAGTTGTTCGTCTTGTCTCCTGATTGCAATAGCAGGTTACTGAAAAACTTGCTTGTTTCTCGAGCTCGTCTTTCAACATTGGAAAATGTTTCTTTATGGGAGATTACACGATTTGAAAATCTTCTCCGATATTCTTCAACACTTCTTCTGTAGTTTCCTTCGCAGAAACCTAACATTAACAGCATGTCAACTTGTTCGCTAAATGAAAACTTTCCGGCCATTTTCAAAACACTCAGCAAACAATTACTAATAGTGGAGTCAAGATAGCTTAAAATTTCGCATTAGGTATTTCGAAATAATTATGGGAAGCATCGATTTTCCTAAAACCTTTTGAAATTACATGGAGATAAGTATTAGAAAAAAGTTATAAACTTATTTTTGTACGCTAATTGTTTTTTAATTGTGTAAACAATAATAAATAGTTTTTTTAAGAACATTTAAAATAATTCAATAAATTTTAAATCGAATTCTTTCAAATTGACAGTATAGGGGTTTTCCATGTCGCTGAACAAGAATATGAAGTCGGAAAATGAAAATTCAGACTGGCTGATCCAATATGGCTGACTATTTTAAACAATTTATTTAACTATTATCGATTCTAAATCAAACTCGCTCATATTTGTAAAATAGAGGTTCGAAAAATGAAAATTATAAATGGCTAAAGAGGTTTTATTGAAAATGTGTTTTATTTTTTAAAAAACAAATTTATTACAAAATAATTAATTTTTAAATCTCATCGAGTTCTTGTTCTTTTTTCAAAAATAACTGGGCAATTAAGGCTTTAAGCCAATAAAATTGAAAAAAACACTGATTTTAAATACAAAATTACAAAATCAAAATCAATGTTCCCTATTATTTATTTATTCATTAATTATTTTTAAAATGGATCAATATTGATATACAGGGTGTATCTAAATAACACCGAAAAAATTCAAGGGGCGATTCTCCGATGAAAATTAATAGGGGTCTTTGGTATAAAATTTTTTGAAAAAACCCTCCCCTGAAAAGTTACGCCCCTCCTAAAATTACAAAAAAAAATTGTTTTTCTTTTTTATCTTCCACGTACATCAAGCTAAAGAAACCAAACTTGGTGAACATTATCTGTCAATAAAACTACACTTTTTGAAATTTTTTCAACCCTGAACTATTTTTGTAAGGGGTTGAAATAATCAACCCCTATGACATTTTTTCTTATAATTTTTTTTTC
>NW_019416541.1:79879-95415 GCF_000390285.2 Anoplophora glabripennis | reverse complement strand
AAACAGTACTAATTGGTTAACCAAACATTTTCTAAATCATGTTAGGTAGAGTTAAGAAATTTATCAGTTATTAAGTCATGTAAAAGTCCATAACAAATCTAGTTTCTGTGTTTCTTAAAATATTGTTCGAAATTTAAAGATGAATAATTAATAAATATCATATTGTGAAAATCGTTAAAAATTGCTTTCATTCAGTGCTACTTACTCAAATCAATAGTGATAGTAAATTTAAATAACATTGAACCGCTTCTCTGAGGTAAGAACTCATGCTGGTATTTTGAATGTGAAGTGTTTTTTGAGGGACAGTGTAGCATTGATAACTAAACATTCCTATCTACACTGTAATAAAATGTACACTGTTAATGTTATTCATGCAAGTTAAAGCTGTTGGAGGAGGGATTAGCAAAACCAAGGTAAGAAAGTACAATTCGTTCAAATTTGTCATTGTAATTGCTTAATTTTATCATGAGAACCTGCATCCAATGAAAAATTTGATTTCAACACACACAAATTACATTCTACACGACAAAAGGCGCCCAAACGAATATTTAATCATTACATACTACAAAAAACAAATCATATACTATACTACATAACAAATACATAATAAACAAAATACAGTAAAATTAAAATCACACTATTAAAAATTACAAAAAAAAATACAAAATTAAAAATAAATATTAATATTATAGTATATTCGTGTTTTTGTTGAAAACGGAATTTTTTTTAAAAAACTAACAAGAGTAAGGAATTAAATTCCCCATAAAATAAAGTAATAATTTTTTAAGTCCGCTAGCTGGTTCAAAAATTCCTTCCATTTTAATGTCTGATTGACGCATGTATCTGTACGTCATTTCACCGTCATATTTCTTCTTCGTTAGGGGTCCATTACGGCGAATTGCGTTTATGAGCCAACATAGTGTTATATTAATAAATTTCCCCTGCGAGAAAGTGCCTCCTGCAATTTATAAATACTTATGAATATAAATCACGGATCCACCCCGAACGGAGCTGTTGAAATCTGTTTGAATAACAACAATATTTTCTCGCCCTAATCCTTGTTCTGTGTAAGGGCCAGGGGTGATCCGTTATTTATGGTTAAAAGGCCGTGCCGGCATCGTTAGTTTGTTTTCAATTTAGAATTATGCATAAAGGGCATGTTTGGTGCTTTTTAACGTGTTCTCTTTCATACCGCATAAAAGTTTAGAAAGCGCGTTGTGCGGCAAGCGGCAACGTCTCGCGGGAAGCGAATCAAGATTTATCGGTATGACGACGCGGATTTCGGGTACGACTCAATCAGTTTGCCCAGTCATTTTTGATGCATTCACGTCACGGCTCTACATAAGGATGGGTGTTATTTATAATAGAACGTAAATTACCCACAATGTAAAAACGGAAATCCCCTTTTCTAATGTTAGGTGGTCCTTACGTATGGTTTTCATGATTTAAAACTGGTCGTTAGTCAATTGGAGATGATCCTCGACCAGGAAGGCCTTCGACTTGAACAGATGTCTACCACGTCCAGAAAGTCAAAGATCTGGTGCGTGCAAATCGCCGATTGATTGATTGGTAATATACAGGGTGATTCAGGACTAAGTCGACAAACTTTAAGGAGATATTCCTCATAAAAAATATGAAAAGAATCAAGTATAAATTATTTTCTAGAGACGCTTCATTTTCGTAATATAGAGCGTTAAAGATTTTTAAAAAAAATCGAATTTTTTAAATAACTTCTAAATGAAGAAGGCTATTTAAGCCAAATTTGGCATGACACATCTTCTTATAAGATACCATTTTTCCATAGATGTAGAAGTCCCGCAAGCAACCAGTAGCAGAGTTATGGGGACTCAGACTCATTAAATTATAAAAAAAATTAACACGGCCCTACTGAAAATAAAAAATGATCCTGTTTTTAGATAGAACAGTTTGTTATTGACAAAAAGTGTACATTCACTTTTTTTCCTAAGTCTTATAGTTTCATGGCAAAATTGATTTTTCGGAAGGGTGCTTCTGGATTCTGTCGATAAACTTTAGGAAGACGTTCCTCATAAAATCTAAGAAAATATGCAAGTAGTACTTATTAAAATTAAAATAAAAACAATAGAAATATTTAAGTATCTAACATCTAATGTGACTATGTCGTAATGCGACAACGTAACGACCCTTGTAATACTCCTAAATTTTTTCAGGCGGTTTGTAGTCACTTCATTTACTTGTGTTGTGTACTTTTAAATAAAATAAGATGGCAAACAATACATGAAAATTTATTTGTAAATTGAAACAACCAAAAAATTACCAATTAATATTATACCTAGACAAAGCGAAAAGTGAATCAAAAATGAAATGATTTAAAAAATATTTTGTTCAAAATGGGCGCCTCCGGACTGTAGACAAGCACGACATCTTCTAATTATGGAGGTAGTGGCCGATCGACACTGAATTGGAGTTAATTCTCGACACGCTTGGACTATTCGCTGTCTTAGATCTTCTAGGGTATCAACTGGCACCTCGTAGACTTTTTGTTTAACAGCACCCCAAACGAAATAATCCATCGGTGTCAAGTCCGGTGAACGTGCGGGCCACGCTGCAGGTCCTCCACGACCAATCCATCTCCTGGGATAATTAATGTTTAACCACTCCCTAGGACCTCTACCAAAATGGGCAGGACAACCATCTAGTTGAAACCAACTGTTCATTCGAGTATTAAGCGGAACATCTTCTAACAGATCTTGAAAACCATTTTCAAGGAACTCGGTAAACATGTCAGCATTTAACCGATGCGGAAGGAAGTAAGGATCAACTATAGTGTTGTCCAACACACCCAACCATACGTTACATTGAAATTGATGCTGAAAACTATGTTCCTTTACCGCCCGTGGATTATTGTAGGACCAAATATGGTTGTTCCTTTGGTTTAAAATTCCCATTCGAGTAAATGTTGCTTCATCTGTCCACATTACTTTTTGCGTACCTAGCGAAATACCTAGCTCATAGCTAGATCTTTTGACAATCGTGGATGGATTTTCATCGAAATTATTTAAAATAGTATTCGATCTTATTTCATCCTGAAGTGGGGCAAAATGTCCATCAGCATAAGTTGGAATACCGAAAGACCCAGTTTGTCTGAGACGACTGAATGTCGTTGAAAATGTTTCCTTTGCTGGTAGTCTGCGATGAGGAAATCTTCACGGCTAGCCGCTGTGGCATTTCCATCACAAAAACCATATACAAAGACCATATCAGCATATTCATTGTTCGAAAATATGGACGGCATTATTAAACTTATTTTTATTATTAGTTTGAACGCTTTATTTAATGGATAATTTATGCAACAATTCGCAAAATAACATTTAAAACGTCAAATTAACATTGCTTGACAGCAGTTTACTCGAAAATTTTTTTTGAGGTTCATTTTAAAGTTTGTTGAGAGAATCCAGAAGCACCCTCCCGAAAAATCAATTTTGCCATGAAACTATAAGAGTTAGGGAAAAAAGAGAATGTACACTTTTTGTCAATAACAAACTGTTTTATCTAAAAACAGCATCATTTTTTATTTTCAGTAGGGCCGTATTAATTTTTTTTTATAATTTAATGAGTCTGAGTCCTCATAACTGCGTCACTGGTTGCTTGCTGGATTTCTATGGAAAAATGGTATCTTATAAGAAGATGTGTTATGCCACATTTGGCTTAAATAGCCTTCTTCATTTAGAAGTTATTTAAAAAATTCGAATTGTTTTAAAAATCTTTAACGCCCTATATTTCGAAAATGAAGCGTTTTTTCTTATTTTTTTTATGAGGAATTTCTCCTTAAAGTTTTACGACTTAATCCTGAAACACCTGTATAATAATTAATTATAAAGTTTAAAAAAATAAAGTTCTGTTATTTTCTGATCAGACCTCATATATTCTTATTAATCTATTATTGTTCATGTTTAAAATATTGTTGCGTTCTAGAAAATAACCCTTCCTTTTAATCTAGTGTGTATTAAAAAACTACCTTTCTATCAGGATCTTGTTAGGATGTATTAGAAGGTCCACATAATATTCAAAGCTACATCAATTTACTGAACAGCAATCAAGCCTTTACGGGGGCATTTCACGGGATGTAATTTTTATGGGGTCGTAAAAAATGGGGCGCAAGCCGGGAAAAAGAGAGAGAAACTGTTCAAAATTAAACGGGCTGCATCAGGCGAGGAAATGAGGCAGTTTAGTAGAGTATTTACCTAATATGTTGTCACAGGTGGTAATGAATTAAAGTTTCTCGTTCGAATGCTGCGCGGAAGTGACGATTTTGCATGTTTTCGAGCTTCCGGTTACATTTTCATTATGTAATCATCGGCGTATCTGTATAAATTAATTAACGGTTTCGAAAAATGCCAGGACAATATTTATTAATCTTATTAGTTGATATTCTCCTCCTTATTTGGTATTTTTCGCGATGGGTGTTATTTTTATTATATTTGAAAAAGTATAAATATATTTTGTACAACAGACGTATCTGGATACATGGAATATATATTCATGTGATATATTTTTCTTCTAAAATATAATATAAATAATCAATTTATATTTCAACGCAATATTTTCCATAGTTTCAATGTAGATTGAATGAATGTATCTATTCACAAGAATGTAACGCAACTGCTAAAATAGAGACACTCTGCACCTGAGCTTTCCTTTGTCTGGAATATACAGTTTTTTAACTTAATCTCTGAGAATCCCTGAGAGTCACGACTACGTTCTAGTAAATAAGCGTACAATTCTGAAAGGGACAGAACCCTTCAACTTCAGTCCTTTAATTTTGTGTATTCTCTGTAAACTGTACGTCTACAAAAAATTATGAGAAAAGTTAAAAAATTACCTTATAAGTGAGTAATATTGACATTTTTTTTTAAATTGTAACATTGAGAATAATATTTGAGTTATTAATATACAGGGTGGGCCATTAGTGTGAGAAAGTAAAATAACTCCCTTGTTACTCATAATACAGAAAAAAAGTTTATATAAAAGTTGTACAGAATCAAGAAATCTAAACTACAAGATTAATTTGATACATACAGGGTGATGAGTAAAAACGAGACACGACAAACATTACATTTTTTAAATGGAACACCCTGTATATTGTTAAACATATGGATTTCCGAGAAAATTCTATATATGGCAATATAAACAGTATATCATTTTAGTGCGGTGTTGCCAAGTTATGTAGAAAAGTCTTCGAATTTTGGAAAAAACATGACCGCGAAGAAGTTGTATTAACTTTTAACTACTAACACTTGGAGCAGTTATAGGCAAATATTAGGCAAAGACTCCTATATTAGCTAATGTCGATATTTTATACAGGACATTTTTTATAATACGATCATTTTTAGAAAGTTTAAACTTGATTTTCTAAAATTTTTCAAATGGAACACTGCATTTTATTGTTCTATTTTATTGACATATCGGTCCACTTCAACTTTTATTAAGCATGTTCTATATCTAAAATTGTTAGTTTTTAAGATATAGCAACATTTCTGAAAAAACTTAATTTTTATTATTTTATAGAATACCACAAATAAATATTAACTAATAAAATTAACTCAAAATGGAATGATAAATTATGAATTGACAAGTTGACACAATATGACAGTTTTTTTCCAAAGCCATTTCGTGCGACCGAAAATAATAAAAATTAAGTTTTTCCACAAAAATGCTACTATATCTTAAAAATTAACAACTTTAGGTGTAGAACATACTTAATAAAAGTTGAAGTGGACTGAAGTGGAGATGAAAGTTAATACAACTTCTTCGAGGTCATGTTTTTTCCAAAATTTTAAGAATTTTCTACATAACTTGGCAACCCCGCATTAAAATGTTAAACTGTTTATATTGCCATATACAAGAATCTCAGAAATTTACATGTTTAAAAATATATAGGGTGTTCCATTTAAAAAATGTAATATTTGGTGTGTCCCGTTTTTACTCATCGCCCTGTGTGTTTCAAATTAATTTTGTCTTTCAGGTGTTTTGATTCTGTACAACTTTTATATAAACTTTTTTTCTGTATTGTGAATAACAAGGAAGTTATTTTACTTTCCCACACTAATGGCCCACCCTATATGTAGGCAGGTATATGTATATTTTTTTAATTTTGTTGGAATTATAAATATATACACATATATAATAGTACCTTATTTGTTGCCCTTTTTTTCAAAATAATCCTTTTCCTTGTTTAATATTAGTCGTATCAAAAATGTCACAGGAAAAAACTTTTAGAATTAAATTATCTGTCCACTGACGATATACAAGACAGCAAAATATAAAGTACAAATCGTCCGATTAAGTAAAGGGCGGCTACCCTTACATTACCCCCATATACACTCTCATATGTACGAGAGTAGGTAAATATGATAAACTGAAAAAATTATATGTAAGACTTTTCCGCGAAAGAAAAGACTTTATGACAATTTATTTTAAATTGTGAACATATGAAAAACATAAGAGAGTAGTAATTTGTAGAAAATTGAAAGACAAATCGGAAAATATCATGGGTGTTACCGTAAAGTAGTGGCGTACTACTTTATTTAGAAAAATATGCCACCGGTACCCTGTATCTCCGCCACTGGAGCATGTAAATTTTAGGAGAAGCCCTCAGTTTTTGGACAATGTTTACATATTCAAATTATTTCACTTAATAGTTTTTAAATTATTTAAAAAAAAATAAAAATATTTTCTGAAGTTTAACACTCTGTATCTTTTTAACGAAGCGTCCTAGATAAAAACTTTGTAGGAAAGACTCCCTTTAAAATTCACCAAAGAATACGTGGCTTCATTTTTGGTCACTATTTGTGAATCACCCTGTATAATACAGAAATAATATCAGAAGAGGTACTTTTGGGTTAAAGCTAGCTGTGCCCTGATTTAATCTTGCATCTATCAAAATAACCGAGACTTTCATGGCGCCGAACACACGTAACGCCACTGACTATGTACAACCACCCCCCCGCACCTGTGCCGTTCTTTGTTTGGAATACCTACAGCCTCCCTAATTGAATCTGCCCCGGCACTTAGGCGGCACTACTTTCTAGCTTTTATCTTTGTCCCCATTAATTTTCGATGGCATTAAAGATGCCAGCGGGGCGGCGAGACCCCGGAACTATCCGGGGCCCCTCCGAGAGCACTCCGGCTAACGGGGGCATAGTTTCTAATTAGTTATCCGCAATTGCAGGAGACTTATACATCTGCTATTTTTAATTAAACAGAGCTCTTAAGTGCGCTGGATGCTTTGTGTCGGGTCGCAGTTGGCCGGGATAACTGCAAATATGCCCGGGACGTGTTTCTGAAGATCGACGATTTATAACACTTGTTTAGTGTCAGTCGGAGGAATTGCGGTCATTACCTTAATTTCACGGGATTAATTTGAATGTTTTACTTTTATTGCGGTCCGGGACGCTATGGCGATATCTGACGACAGGCGACACGACACGGTGTACGTTTTTCTGGAAATGAGAACTAAGACGAAATTATAAAATCTAACGTAATAAGTTAATTTATTTGATTAAAAAATTGGAGGTTTAACTTTTCACCGAAAATTTTGAAAAGTGTTTACAACAATGTAAAATAATGTAGTACATATCTCAACCGGCTTTCGATTTTTCACCCATGTTTCCAATAATTCAAGAAACCTTCCAGAAGCCATTCGTGCTGTGCAAGTCCTGCCAAAAGGCCGAAACCATAGACAATAAACCTATAGTAGTTTTTTTTTTTCAAAATTCGAAACTGGAGTGAATTTTCCATTTCTGCAGCACGTCGTCGACGACTGCTCTGCCGACCGTTTGTTGGCTTACTTGAATACTATTTGTGTTTTATTTCAAGTTGTACTATTTTCGTCCTATACCTATGTTTTTGCTTTTTCAACTTTAATGAATGTAAATATTGTTTAAACAAAATTTATGTGAAAACCAGCACCCAAAGACAATTATTAGAAAATTACGGAACAAAATTGTATTTTCGACATAAATTGGAGTCAACAGCTCCAAAATCGTATAAACTTTTAATACAATTTGTTGGACATTCTAGTTTTCAACAATGTTTCTCCATTAGTTGTAACTATAAAAGGGTTTAAAATTTCTAGCTTTGAAACTACATCGACGTTCCCGTATTTCGCGCCGCTGTTACTCCCGCCTTAAAAATTCCAATTGAATTATAACCAATTCGAATACAGTACAAAGTGCCTCGCTGTCTGACCTGCTTTGTTCGCGTTAATTAATGAAAATTCCGTCATCAATTGAACGAGGGCGCTTACCACCGACAGGCCATCGAATGGAGTTAAATAGATCCTCCACTGAGGACTTAATTTTGTTACAAATGGTGAATTAATGTTAGCAAACAAGAACATTGACTAATAGAGAATCGAAAGTTCGATAAACATCGAGACCGTAACAAAGGCCAATGGACCGAATCCTTATAAATTAGAGCTTGCTCTGTTTTGTTTACAATTTAGGTGTAATAACTTTATCCGTATATTTCGTGTTAATTTCATATTAATTTTAGTTTTTCTGAGGTATCGTAACATTACTGCGATAACATACAGTTTGGTGTTTCCTTACTTTCAATCTCAGCCTCAAACACAATTCCTAACAAACGACAAACTTCTAGTTGTTCAATCACTTCGAATAATTACATTTTCAATTGTCAAAATTTCAACACATAGTTTTAATATTGTATTAGTAAATAAATAAAAGTTACAAATTTCGTTTATAGCTGTTTTCGAAGAACATAACTAGCTAGAGCAGAAGTGTCAACTAATATGAACTTCGTCGGTTCAATATAATATTAAGAGCCCAGTAAGACACTTTTAATATTTGTACCTGTGGGGTTCTTTCTTCATTTATTTATCTACCGTTATGACCAGTATCATAAAGATATTAACCTGTAAAAGAGTCTACTATTTAATTCTCGAAAGGGAGTTTATAATTATCATTACACTTTAATTAATACGTGGGAATTAGAAATGTTGTACGTTCAAAGAATGAATACCAGACACTTACTGTATATCGTTCACGTATCAGGTAATCCAGTGGTTGGTTGTATAGGGTGACACAGGACACTTACGTTGGAAGAACAATAAAGAAACACCAAAACTTCCAGGGAGTGTTTTAATAACAATAAAAACAAAACAAACAAAATAACGACACAACGGGCTCGAACAACATTATTAATTAATTTATTGACACGCGACAGCGTACCGAGAATCAGGGAATGCGCGATTCATAGCAAAATTTATCCATTATTAAATTAACCCGAGACTCTAAAAACTAAGTAAACTGCTCAATGTGCAACCCAAGGAAAAACTGCCTGTTTTTTTCGGAGATCTGTCCTGATTTCGACACCTCGCTTCGACACGCCCATTTTTGGGTCCAAACGTTTATGTTCTTATCTTACTAGCGGGAAACCTGAATATCGAGACGCTTTGGCATAACTGTACCACGTTAATCGTTATCTAATTGACTGATTTTTACAATTGTCTAAATAATTTTGAGACTAAACTTACAAACAACCAATACGGGACGGATTAGTCAATCTCATTTAATCTATCCTTATAGCTTGGAAAATCCGCCAAAAAAACAGCTATTTGACCTATTATTATTTTCCTGACAACATTCTTAACAACTTTAAATACCTTGGAATTCCTACGTGTTCTTCCGAATGCATTTCGCACGTTATTAGAAATATCGATTTTTCTCTTTATACCAGATGCTCAACTGACCCCGACGTGAACTTGCTCAAAAAATATTGCTAATTTTCATGTGGCGACGCTAAACCTACTTGAAGACTCTTAACTTTTCGATAAAATTAGTGTTGACTGAAATATTTTACTTTTTGGCCCATCAGTTCCGAGAACAAACAAATAAATTACTACGCGTCCCGGCTTGTGTTACATATTTATTTATGTTATAAGCTACCCGCGAATGTTACGACAACACACAGTTTTGAAGTACCATATCCTGAAAACTCTTTCCATTTAATGTTATGCTCATTTTTTCTCCCCGATACTTCAGTGTGCGTTTTCCCTAGCAAAGTTGTTCGCCTCTACTTGACGTGAAACCCATTCGCCTCATTCTTATTCGACTCGGTCTGAAACTACTCTTATTCCAACTCGTCCTCGACATTTTTGCAAGCGATACGAAGCCGGCCTTGGGCTGTGCTGCAGTCGTACGTTACGGAGCGCACTCTCAATGTAAACTTAAATGAGTTCTGAGGACTCCGCACACACGTACTCGTATGTAAATGCAAATCGGGAGTGTTTGCTTTTCATTAAGGGGGCCCGAGCACACCGACAAGCAGATAAGCGTCAACCGGGGGAAGATAGTACGGTTTATTTGCGTGATTTGCACAAAAAAAAACGGGTCGAAACATTTTCCTGTAAATAAGAGCTGCAAAGTAGATAGTTACGAAACAACTTAATTTGTTGAAGGCATCTACGTCTTGCTTACAAGGAGAAACATGTTCACGTGTGTACGTCTGTAAAACCTACTCTATAGCATACCCAGTAAAAAAGTCAAGGACTACCACTGTAATATTCCTTAGTGGAGTTTGATGAGCCGCCACAGGCGCACTTTAGTTTCGTGCTTTTACCTGATTATGTGCCACCATCGCTCGAAATCCGTTTTCCTCCAAAAGGCAATAGAGCTGGGTTATTGGATTTGTAAGTGTCGAGCAGGGCCACAAATGATTCCCACCTACCTCAGTGGGATGCTATAGTTCTCACCTCACAATAGATTTATAAGAGGGATGTCAACAACCGGAATTTCAAATTATGTATTTTTGCTTCCAGAACGCAAAATTATATTTTTGTCAGTATATTCCATGTTAGAAAGTACACTGAATGCCAAAAAAATGTAAATATTACAAAATTTTTCAAAATACCAGATTTGAAAAGCAAATTAGTTGGATAATAGATTTGTGCTAGAAAAGGCAACACAATTTAATATAAATCGATCATTTAACTAATTTTTTTATATGGGGGCAAAGTTGTGTAATTAGGGGACCAACATTATACCTCTAAAAAATCAAGACTAACATGATTAGTTTTCGAAATATTTGAAAAAATCGAAATTTTGGAAATCCATTTTTGTTTCATTTCAGCCTTCTTTGAGGCGATATTGAAAAAAGAAGAATACTTTCTCATGGCCACTTTTTGCCCTCTATCGAATGGCATAATCAATTTTTTGTAACGTTTCGTCTCTCCAGGACCATCATCAACTCCATTTTTTTAAATACGACCCTAGTAATTTGATTACATTTTTTCCAAGCCTTTATGACCCCTAACACTGTACTGCCTCTGCTCGATCCAGATTCAGACGTTTTGTCTCGAAAAATTCATCTTCAGTGTATTCGCTCCAAATTTATCTAAATTTTTTATTTAAATTTCTTTGTTTATTGAAGTATCGTACACTGTAAGTATCGTTAGATCCTGAGAAATCCACCTAGTTATTTAAACTATTACCACCAGGCCTAGAAATAAAAAATTATTAGTTTTATTCCCGTGTCCATAGTTATTTCTAAGCTTCTCGAGTGCTCAAAATTCAAACAAATTCCGATCTATTTTTTTCAGGATATTCATACAAATACATCTGACATGTTCTTTCACAGTTGCGGTTACAGATATAATAAATTCCGATAATATTACGTATTTAAAAATATAAAGTTGATGATGGTCCTGGAGAGACGAAACGTTATACATAAAGTGGCTATGAGAAAGTGTTCTTCATTTTCAATATCACCTCAAACAAGGCTGATATAAAACAAAAACGGATTTCCAAAATTTCGTTTTTTTTTCAAATATTTCGAAAACCAATCACGTTAGCCTTGATTTTTTAAAGGTATAATGTTGGTTCCCTGATTACGCAACTTTGCACGTACCTCTTACCGTTTCCGAGACCCCTGTAGTGAGAAGCGAATTTGTAACAGTCTGTATTATAAAGTATACTTATATTTCTGAGGAGTATTCCAAATTCCTATAATCCCAAGCAGGTAAACATTTAGAATATATGAAGTTCAGGTATATAAGGAGCTTTTATTACCCAATCCCATTACGAAACAAACTATAAGCAAGAGATTCTGTTGAGTTGCCCCACTAATTTGGTTTCCTATAGCTAAAATTTGTGCTCGCCCGTTTCTTAAAGCAATTTCCCAGAGAGGAACCATTCTTTTCAATCCGTTTGAGGAACTCGAAACTGCAGTTTCTTTATTCAATGAAATAGGACTAATTTTAATGAGAAAACTTTTGTTCTGCGCCGGCGAGGGCTAGTGTCTGCAATCACGAGTCAATTACCGGTAGTTTTTGCCCGGCTCTAGTTTCCATTAAACATCGTTTCTCGACTTCAAAGAGATATTACGGTAAATACCTTACTTCTCGGTTTTCTCGGAACTCGTGAACTCCAGAGACAAAGTGATCATCTAACAGGAAATACTTCAGACGTAAAGACGGTGTTTGTGAAAGAAATGTCAACTTTTATTGACGAAATAATAGTGTTCATAACAACTTCCGGTGCAGGTTGAGAAAATTTTATTAGCATTAACGATCAACAAATGAATAAAACATTTGATTTAGACAATAAAAATAAAGCCTATTTTGCTTAGAAAAAATTTTAACGTAATAAGTCGAACTGATAAACATATAAACGGGACTAGGAGTGATGCTAATCGTATGAAAGCTTGAAAAATTCAGAAAAAGGAATTATAATTTGCGATACAAAGTTTTCATATAAGTAATGTGAATAAGTAATAAGGGAGGGGAGAATAAAATTCAAATCAATCAAGTAAAAAAGTTCAAATCAACATTGCACCTTGAAGATTCCTATCAAATTTACCTACCTAAGCAACCGTTGAGATTAGAAAGGGATTGTGAAGGTACATTGTAAATTAATAATTCGATATAGCCAAGTCATACATAAATTCATGTAATCAGATAGCCACGATTGACGTCGAAATAGCCTAGGGACGAATTTGCGACGTTGATACAACTAGGTCAATAGGAACAATTGCAGATTGTTCTCTTCAATAATTCACCGATGACTTTAAATAAATATCTAAACTAGTGTTGCCTATTGAACAGTGTCTGATCTCAGTCTCTCATAGTTTTGTTTGTGTTTTTATTATTTCTCTCGTTATTATACCTATTTTTATTGTTACGTATTCTTCCGGGAATTGGTTTTATCCCCGTGAATTAATCAAATACAAAAATTGGTATCTAGAATTATAAAAATTACTCTATCTCTCTCTCTCTCGTCTCGAACGTTGAATTTTCGCTTCGCCTTTGAAAAAAACGGTCAACTTGCCTGCATACTTAAACAATCTGGAAGATCCCAGAGCTCGTTTCCGCTGCATTGCACCGACTCCGAGGGTCTGTACGCCTCCACGAATCCATCTTAAGTGCCCGTAGGATCCCCATTAAAATATATGTGACCGGAATTCTTCATTACTGTTTATCTTTGCACTACCAAGCGGAGCTTTGGAGAATACGTTTCGCAAAGTTTGTTTCATAATTTGTTTCTGTTTTTACGATAGAGTAAAATCCGATATCCAACTTGCCATTAATACTACGAAAGGGTATCTCGGCGAAAAAAACTACAGATAAATGCTTCGACATAAAAATTCCTAAACGAATTTGTTACTTTTTTCACGTCTGGTTGGCAGGGCCCCCGAACACTCGAGACACAAAAAAAATCTTTTTTGCCACTACAGTAACCCATTCTAGAAAAAATCCCTTCGAAGCGTAAAATTTAATTCACTTTCGTGGAGGTAGGTACCGGGCTCCTTAATGGCTTTAAACATGCGAAAGGGGGACCCTGAAAGGTATAATTATTGACTTTCTTTTGAAAATTAGCCACTCAAAGTGGCTGCTCGAACGGGGTTAAGGTCAAAATGATATACACCGACCCGAGCGGTTTTATCTTTATATCTCTTTACATCGGGCCTTATATTTTCATTTATGCCGGATGGAAATGGTACGAGCTGCTTTTCAGTTGAGCGTTGGCCGAATGGGGAACACAATGTTGTCTGAATTGGACGATTTGCGCACGATGTGAAAGATGAGATTTATATGATGGTAGGAATAAATTTCAGCTGATGCTTGGGTATAGTAAACGGTACAGTGCTCATCTAAGAATTCTTGGGAACAAAAATTATAAAGGACTGGATGTTTTTAGCTCGCTTCTACAAATATAAACCTTTTAAGAAAGCATTACAGTACATTGCAGTACATTACTTCTGCACTACAGTACATTACGTTGTACTCAGGACATTACGCTGCTTGTTATGCAGCACTAAAGGACATTACGTTGTGCTACAGTATATTATGTTGCACTAGAGGACATTAAGCTGCACTAAGGACATTACACTGCGCTACGGTACACTTATTTAAATACAACACATAATATTTTGAATTTAGCGAAATACTATATAATAGTTTTCAAGTCAAAAACCCTTTTGGGGAACTTCGAACGTAACAATTCCCTTTATCTCTCAACTATTTATCGTAAATTAACCTGTTCGGTCGGTGGAGAACAAAAAGTTCGAGACGTGACTTGACATCCGGCGTACTAAGTTTTACTACGACTGACGCAATGAGGCGAATGAGATAACACAGACAGCGGAAATCGTCTTCAAAGAGAGGAAAGCGTGGGAGCCGTGTGTGCTTTTCTTGTTTTCCTTTTAAAGGAAACTCAACGGACGCAACACCTTCGGATTCAATTAACGTGTTTGAAACATTTTTAATTGTCTTGCTAAAAAGAAGCGCACTTGAAACAAATTCACCTTATTTTTTGGACAATGGGTTTAGGTCATCAAAGATACACCGGAAGCTAAGCTTCTTTAAACACCCTAAATACATTTAGGCCAAGCAAATAAAATTTTTACTCGAAAAATTTCATATCCGCGAGATTATTGTAAAATTGTCTAAAGGAACATAATACAAGACATCTCTCAACTCGTGAGTCAAAAAATTGTATTAGCTAACTTTTCTATTTAAACAAGTAAGTGAGGAAAACAGTTTTTTTCACTTTGCAAGGAAAACCATCGATTTTACGAAAAGTGACTCACAGACAGCAGGTAGGGAATAAAATTATCTACAAAATGAGACTTGTTAAATTAAAATCGGTTAATAAACAAAAAAGGTATTGCAAAAAAACAAGAAAAGTGCCCATTTCTTAATTTGTTTATAACTATCGCATTTATTGTTCAAATTTTATAAAACCTATGACAAGTTGAGGGTTTTGTCATACTTTAAAAGTGTGCCAAAAGTGGGCGCTGTAGGTGCAATAGTTTTCGCACAATTCAATTTGTTTATAACGGAGGCTCCAAAAGTTATGAACTTTAAGCCTCTGTACATGCGTTAATTTTCAACCAAACATGATTCTGAAAGCGTTATTGTAATCTTAAAGACGTAATTAAGCGACCTATTAAAAAATATCATCGTTTTTTTGACATTAACATTCTCAAATTATGCATTAAAAAACCGTGCGTTTTTCGCTTATAAACAATTTGAATAA
>NW_019416541.1:76568-79322 GCF_000390285.2 Anoplophora glabripennis | reverse complement strand
TTTAAATCGTAATAAAATAAGCCAAAGTAAACTTATTTTTTCAATATTTTGTTAGCTATTTAATTACGATTTAAATGTAAAATTAAAGTAAAAATTCACAAATTATTATAATAGAAAAAATTTAAATTTTAAATTGTATTATATTGCATTATATCTATTATTGAAAATGGTTGTGATTAATATTTTTTGAATTAATTTTGATTATGTTGCAAAGATTCATATGATAAAGAAGAAGAAAATGATATGGAATCAAATTCATCGCCTTTCAAAAAATTAAAATTATAATTTTATCGACCGCATTATTTTTAATAATATTTTTAAATTTTGAGAATTTTGCAATAAATTCAAATGCTTTCTATTTTTTTTTAAATCTTTTCTAATTGTACAGAAGGACTACACTGTTTTGATGTGGCTTCGCAGTGTTAGGTTCATACAGTCTGCGCACCGTAGGCTAGCTTCCGTTGCCCTTTGTAAGCTTTCGGTTCAGGATCGGATTTTATTTAAATTTAAACTATGTAGGATATACCGTTGATTATAAATAATATCAAAATAAATTAGGTTTTTACTGCGATTAAATATTACTATTTATTCGACTGATGAAGTGGCACAATAAGAACCAAAGAATATTAGTAAATATTTAATAATGTATGAATAAATTCCAAATTTTTAAATATATTTTTTTAATTTTCAAACAAATGCGTTGGCTTTAGCGGTGATGGTTTGTGCTGTTCTGTGGCCATTTGTTTCATTTAAAAAAATTATTATTCCAACGAACACTATTACCCTTAAAAAAATTGATCCATACTTAAAGTTAACACCCTGTATTTTTTATAAAAGCATGTTAGTATGTATACAAAATATTTATTAATTCCATAAATTGCTTTCTCCCAACAGACCTTTTCCCAGGTTTTACTCGACCCAATATTGCCGGAGGCAACAAACCCCGCACCTCGCCGCCCCCCTTTAACGATGTTAGCACATTTTTCCGTTACCTCGCACAGTATCCAAACACCTAGAGGTTACACCGTCACAGAAACTTTGAAGTTGCGTCGTCCCATTTGCTCTAAACACAAATAGGGAACAGCAGAGCCCTTGTTTACACCGGGGACCGCGCGGGACCCCACCGTGGGGTGCGATCTCTATCTTTTATCTTCTTCCGTAGGTCGGCGCCTCACACCTTTGAGCTGCCGCCAGCGCTGCATCTCTGGGGAGGGCCCTAATAATAAGGGGGTAATTTAATTCGAATAAGGAATTAGATGGCGCCATCGTCGGGTGTAAATAAGTAAATAAACGCTAGTGGAGAGGTTCGCGGATTAGGTGTGGGGGATGGGGAGAGGCCATTAGATGATTAACTTATTTACAGTATATGGGAGTTTGGATTAGAAATTATACCTTCATTTTTTGCATCGTACATTTATCTCTGACGAATTTGAGACCCAGAGTCTTGACGATGAATTCAGTTTTAGAAATAACAGTTTCCTGACAATCCCGATTTTAAATTTGATAATTGTCTAAAATATGTAAATTATTCTCGTATAGGCAACGGGCGGCGGCGGCGTAGGTGATAAAATTCGATCGGTAATAGCCCGTCGCTCAGAGCGGGATAATAAGCGTAAGAAAACACCCCTTTTGTTAGATCCGGCGCGTTGAATTCGCCTTCATTGTGAGCGACGGCTCATGCTCTAAATTTTATTCGTGCTGTAACAGTTGAATAAGAGCGGCGTATGTAATATATTCCGGTTTCCAGGAACGTCATTTGGAACTGATAAAAGGAGTAGGGGCTCAGTGGCGTACCTCTGGGTTAATAAAAAATATAACACTTAATTAAACCTGGAAAAAATAAAAAATTACACCAATTTAATAATCACCGAGAATGATATTTTCAAATTAAATAAACTGTCAGAAATACAACAGTAAAGTCTCTCATATTTTCTATAACACAATTTTAGAACATTTTAAAATAGAATAGATGATTTTACGATATTTAAGACGATTTTTCGTTGGCTGTTAATTTTTTTCGTGTATTAAAAGTTCTCGTGAACTTAAGTATAATTTTCTGTGTTTTTCCCAACACAAAATACGTTTCCAATGAAACGTTTCAAAAAAATTGGTTTCAGTAACATTCTTTTTATGTTCCATTTATGCACTCGATATTTTTGTTTTACGTTTCAGTATATTTTCAGAAATGTTTGAGTAACATAATAATTTTATTACCATATTGTTCTCATAATGCTCTCAACTTTAGATCATTTTCATTTCAAAAGCGTTTTTGAAATAGTATAAATAGTGTGAGTATTTTTTTAAATATCTCTAATACTCCTTTGTGATATTTTTATTTGTATTGTGAATGACTTAATTCGAACTAAAAAAAGTTACATTGTATATTAAAAAAAATAAATATGCTCTTCTAGTTTGGGGATGCGGCAACTTTTACTAAGAATTTCTTTCTTTTTGAGAAGCCACTGAAAAAAGTTTCTAATATGGATTACGAATTTTGCCATTCATCGTACAAATAAAAATATCACAAAACAATATCAGAAGCATTAAAAAAAAGCTACACATTTTATATTGTTCAAATAATACGCTTCTGAAATGGAAATTTTCTAATGTTGAGACCATCATGAATATGGTAACAATGACGAACTGATAATTAGAAAAAGTTAGTTATGATTATGAATCTTAAAATGGTAGGTACATGAAAAACAAATAACATTACTGAAAAATAATATAAAGTTATAATTTCTTCTACGCATG
>NW_019416541.1:48913-76491 GCF_000390285.2 Anoplophora glabripennis | reverse complement strand
CATGCAACGTTCTGGTAACGTTCTAGAAGCCCAAGATGTCCTCCCCAAAATACGTTTCCAATGAAACGTTTCAAAAAATTGGTTTCAGTAACATTCTTTTTATGTTCCATTTATGCCCTCGATATTTTTGTTTTACGTTTCAGTATATTTTCAGAAATGTTTGAGTAACATAATAATTTTATTACCATATTGTTCTCATAATGCTCTCAACTTTAGATAATTTCAATTTCAGAAGCGTTTTTGAAACAGTATAAACAGTGTCAGTAATTTTTTAAATATTTCTAATACTCTTTTGTAATATTTTTATTTGTATTGTGAATGACTTAATTCGTAATCCAGACAATTTTTTCTGATTTCTCAAAAAATTTAACTGAAAAATGTTATTGTATATTAAAAAAAATAACTGCTCTTCTAGTTTGGGGATGCAGCAACTTTTATCAAGAATTTTTTTCTTTTTGAGAAGCCACTGAAAAAGTTTCTAATATGGATTACGGATTCTGCCATTCATCGTACAAATAAAAATGTCACAAAACAATATCAGAAACATTTTAAAAAAGCTACACATCATTTTATATTGTTCAAATACGCTTCTGAAATGGAAATTTTCTAATGTTGAGACCATCATGAATATGGTAACAATGACGAACTGATAATTAGAAAAAGTTAGTTATGATTATGTATCTTGAAATGGTAGGTACATGAAAAACAAATAACATTACCTACTGAAAAATAATATACAGTTACAATTTCTTCTACGCATTGTCAATATTACATCTATCCTTTTAATAATAATAATAAATTATACAGCTGAAATAAGGATACAAAATGATATCTTGACGAAATAAATATCTGTAGGTATACCTAAACTCTTTTATTTAAGCATGCCTATACACATTAACAAATATAAACATTTGTACAAAATATAAAATAAATGACGTCTATTTCACTTGATTCATCCATATTTCAAATAGTTCTCACTGACTAAGTAGTTGTTTTTCAAATTATATCGAAACGTATAGTTCCATTTTCCATTTTCTTAGTTCTTGTCCCTTGTCTTCTTGTCTATAATAGGTAGTGGGTTTTTATAAGTAAATACTTATACAATGGTATAAATATGTTTAGGTAGATGTGACGCAAAATTGGAAATCTCTTTACACATATCGTTTTAATTTTGCATCAATATTCATTATTTTATATGCACCTTACAAAAACCACTACAAATTATCACATAAAATAGCGTCAAAAAAAAAAATCTAACCTAACATAATACGATTGAAAACAACACACGGGAAACAAATAAACTCGGGCTGTTACGCGCAGTCTACGCAAGTCACGAACATACATTTTTTCTAGACTTGTGTGATAAATATGCTACGCTACCACAACTTTTTTTCCTGTTTATGTCTGTTTGTATAACAAAGGCAAATGAACTAACGCTTGAGAGGGATTGCGGATTGAGAGCAAAATTTAACTAATGCCGAATGTTCCATAAGATAAGCAAAAAAAGCTAAGGGTTGTTCGTCTGTTATGTTTCCGAGATCGAAATGGAATGTTTCGAGTAATATTTCAAACTCTCTTCAATTGAAACGTTTCGGCTATGTTTTACTAAATAAGTTTTCAAGTGCTACATTTTTGTAATGAAACAGAAACATTTCTAGTTAATGTGTCAAATGTTTATTAAAACTTCTCATTTGCAACGTTTCATTTATGTTTCGTACGTTACGTAAAGAAACAAAAAATATTTCCATAGCATTTAGTCACAAAATTGCCTTCAATACAAATTAATGTCCCTTTATTTTAAAGTTTTTGAAAAATTTTGCCAATCTCGAAGAAAGAGTTGAGTTAGTTTTTTCTACTACACAGGAAATCCAAGTCAAGCTAACCAATATTTGACTAATCAAGAAATTTCCTTGCCTATTTCGTAAATAAGTTCTTACTGAATGTTTAAATTGTTTACAGAAAATGTTTAAAAGGGAATTTGGTAAAATATATAGACAAATGCTTGTTGGAAAAAAAACAGTTCACGTTAATCTAGTCAGTAGTCATAAAAAAAGTTTTCGGAAACTATGATCTAATTGTAAGATCAGATAGATCACTAATAGTTGTTTGCCGATTTGAAGAAGTATTTTTGTATTTAATATAGGAATATATCTAATCTAATTCCTGACAACTGTTTTTGAATGCCATAGCACACACAAACCAGAAAGACGTAAAATTTAACATAAAACTCACATTAACCATCTTTTTATAAACTGAAACATGTTTTTTCAAAATATCATTTTTTCTAAAATGTGGAAATAATAAGATCTTTCTATAGTGACTTTTTTTAAGTGTTGATCTTTGTCAAGGATGATGTCAGAACAAAAATACAAGATATTTCTTTGAAAGATTGCATTTCAATTTGTTAATATTGTCCGTTATTTTTTATTTAAATTTTTTATTTGATTAACGTGTTGTTCATCAGTTGATGTTGATGGTCGTCAGGGACGGTGTTCGTCCTTAACGCTTTCTCGGCCTTCTTTAAAGTCTTTATATTAAATTTTTTTGAGACAACCTCATCACTAAATGCCTTCTGTAACATCCTCAACGTTTCCGTGGCAGAATATTCATTCCGCAAACAAAATTTAATGCAAATTCTTTACTCAACAAAATTAAACAGTGAAAATCCATAAACTCACTTTCGTATGTTTACAAAAACACGAGTAGCTCTGCAGCAATTGAATCAATTAATTTGAAACTCTGCCAGGGCCCGAGAACTTATACTTGAAAATATGGGGACACTGGGAACCACGTGACTTGGATGGATAAACAAGTTGGGGAAAGAGTCTATAGATGTCGCCACAAAGATTTTGTAGAATAAATTTTGACAATTGCAATTATGAATCATTTCATGTCATTCTTATTGCTCATGTTTATTGTTGGTTAGGTTTGGCGAGTGTTGGTGTGTGTTTTATTTGTGTTTTTAGTGTGTTTTATTAGATATTTCATTCACATTTATTTATATAACATAATAATGTCTGATCATCATATAATCACATTTTTTTATTAATAATAAAATGTTTTGTTTTGTTTGTTTTTAATAAAAAATGTGATCAGAGGTAGGTAGTTTTTTTTATGGATATCAACACAACGAAAAATTTAAAGTTGCATAATAAATCTCTATTACAAGAATTAATCANTTGAAAACGACACACGGGATCACGGGAAACAAATAAACTCGGGCTATTACGCGCAGTCTACGGAAGTCACGAACATACATTTTTTCTAGACTTGTTCTTGTTATAAATATGCCAGCACAATTTTTTTTCTGTTTATGTCTGTTTGTATAACAAAAGCAAATGAACTAACCCTTGAGAGGGATTGGGAGCAAAATTTAACTAATGTCGAATGTTCCATAAGATAAGCAAAAAAAAGCAAAGGGTTGTTCGTCTGTTATGTTTTCGAGATCGAAAGGGAATGTTTCGAGTAATGTTTCAAACTCTCTTCAATTGGAACGTTTCGGCTATGTTTCACTAAAGAAGTTTTCAAGTGCTACATTTTTGTAATGAAACAGAAACATTTCTAGTTAATGTGTCAAATGTTTAGTAAAACTTCTCATTTGCAACGTTTCATTTACGTTTCGTACGTTACGTAAAGAAACAAAAAATATTTCCATATTAAACAGTGAAAATCGATAAACTCACTTTCGTATGTTTACAAAAACACGAGTAGCTCTGCAGCAATTGAATCTATTAACTTGAAACTCTGCATAGATATCAAGGACAGTGCTGCCAACCTACAAAAAAATAATTGTATGCTTTCATAATACACAAGAATTTTAAATAAGTACTTATTTACCTTCTTTTTTGGATACAGGGTTGTTTGTTGTTTTGGTTTTATTTTATAATATTTCAATGTAATTTTTAAAATATTTTAGCTAATTTGGCCGAATTTAGTAGAAAATAACATTTCTTTCGATTAATTTACCCTGTAACAGAATAGCACCAACACGAAAATTACCAGTTATGTATCTTTTTCATTGGAATTTCGAATGTGTATATGAACAAGAATACCCGTTCATCGGATATGTGCAATGCAGCGAAATTAAATTTTACCGCACTAGATCGGATTTTCAGCCATACAAGTATTTCGCATCAGAATGCCCGGGGGCAACCCCGCCGCCGCCGCCGCCGCCCCTGACGCAGCTCTAAGCGCCGCAAAAAGATGAGGAACGTGCCTTGCCCCGGCGGCAATCCATATGGTCTTAAGTGCCGCGACCCAGTCTCGACGACAGCGCCGCGTCTCGCATAAATGCCATTAGAAACGTTTTAATAGCGAGCCTTGTCCTCCGCCACATTTTTTTATCGTTGTTTGTTGTGTTGCCAAGCTGCCTTTTTCCAGTCGAAAAACTTTCGCACACTCTTTCACGGCGGCCAAGCCGGCTGCTTATTGAGTAAGATGTCGACCGTTCGGAAGCGGCGGCGGAGACGAGACCTTAACAAAGGCCGTCGCGCCTGCTGTCGCTGCTGTGGGGGAGAGGATTTTTTACGGGCGGTTTCGGAACCGGAGCCAGCTGTACAGTTCTTATTAATAACGGTTTAGTTGTCTATAAAACAACGCCCGCTTTCACTGATTGTTCGCTTTCTAACTTGCGAAGTGGTTTTTGTCGACGTCTTACTATACGGGGTGGTCAAAGTTTCGTCCGAAAATACACGCATAGCACACTTTATTTTGTTTTGGTACGCCCTCTACATATTAACATACAAGTTTGCAATGACGTCACACTTAGTAATTAAGTGTAGCCGATACAATAACTTCTAAATTAATGATATATATCGCGTTAATTCTCGTTATACTGAATTTAAATCATTAAAATTAATTAATCGACAATTACGAATTGTATTTTAAATATTAACAATATTTAAATTTCATATATAAAATGTTGGGTTATGTCTGATAAAATTGCGAATCGTATGTTCTGTTAATATCCCTTTCTAAGAGGTGTAGAGGCTTTTACATCTGATTGTGAGTGTCTCAACAGTCAAAACTAAAGTCAAAGACTGAAAGTTTTCTCATTTTTTTCTCAAAAATTTCGTTATGCAAAGGCATACAAATTTCATATGGTTGGAAAGAGAATAAAAAAAATCAATCAAAACATGCAAAAAAATTTATACAATCCCATTTAAAAAATATAGCTGACGTCACCACTCATCTAGGTTGCGATGAAAAAAAAATCTTGTGGTGCGTCAGTATAAAAAATAACATCCCATTGAAAAATATACAGGGTGATCCACAAACAGTGACCAAAAATGACACCTCGTATTCTTTAGTGAATCTTGAAAGATACAGGTTGTTAAAGGAAAAAAAATATTAAAAACTAGTAGGTAGGTGAAATAATTTGAAATTGGGCACATGTATTTATGTAAACATTGTCCAAAATCTGAGACCTTTTTCTAAAATTTATATGCTCCAGTGGCGGTGGATATCGCTGGCATATTTTTCTAAATAAAATAGTACGCCACTGCCTTACGGTAACAATCATAACATTTTCGGATTCGTCTTTCAAATTTCTACAAATTATACTCTCGTTTTTCGAAAAATGCCTGATTTTCGAGTAAAACTTAAAAAAACGAACTGAAAACACTTTTACTTAAGTGACATGGCAAACACTAATCATTCGGTCATTTAATAGAGTAAAGAAATAAACAGCATTAGTCATCCATTTGAATGATTTTATTTGAGTAAAAGCTCAAATATACTTCCATTTCCACGAACACGGGCGCAACATCTTTTTAGTAACGAAAATGTAATTTGTTCGAAATTTATTGTTGCTTGAATCTGATAAAAAACATTATTTATTCTTTTTTCTAGCTGCTCAGGGGTATTAATTTGTTCACTTTATACCAGCCGCTGCTCTCAGTCATCCCTCGCTCTGCTGAGAAATGCCAGTGACAACGGTACCTTTCTTGATTTTTCTTTCATTAAACTTTTATCTGCAGAAAATGCACTAAACGGATATTGAAAGTACTTTTAGTTAGCTATAAAAATATATACTTTTTTTCTCGATACGATTACGTAGCTATAAATTATTATTATTAACTCTACGCTTCTATATCTCAGAATCTACACAGTAGAATGAAAAATTAAAAAAAAAAGATCTAAATGGTTATAAAAGTTATAAAAGTAAGAATAGGCATTTTTAGTATTGATCATTGTTTATTATGACAAGTATCTCTCAAAAATTATCCGCCCTTTCTAAACCATAATTTAAACCCACGGTACGCGATAAGCTTTTTGAAAATTTCTTAATTTTTCGGGTAGAATTGACACGTTTTACTATTTGTTCACAAAATTTCATCAATATCTATGAATATTTACTTATTTTAAAAATTGCTCCAAATATACATATGATTTTCTACTATTTGTTAATGCAAAATTCAACTTTTTTGATTCGTAGTTATAATTTTATAGAAAATCGACAAATAAACAAAAAATAAAGAATGACTCTTTTTGATTTAGAGCTGACTTTCAATGTTACAGGAAAAAATATGTCGAAAAATGGGTCATTTTTCGTTCTTTTTGTATGTTTGTTGTTCCCCTGAATTTATCAATAGTTTTTTGGAATAAGCAAACTCAGACTCTTATTCTCCATAATATTTAGGATTTTTCTGTACAACAAAATATATTACTTCAAACACAAACGCCAAAGCCTACTTTTACTGCTCTATCGCCTGGACTATTATCATCAAACAGACTGTAGAAGTCTACTAAAATAACATCAAAAAGAAAACGGATCGTAGATGTTGATGATTTATACAAGACTGCAACCCTGAGTGTTATTTATGAAATGTATTCAAAGCTGGTTAAGTACATATAATTATAATATTCATTACGAAAATNTGATGATTTATACAAGACTGCAAGCCTCAGTGTTATTTATGAAATGTATTCAAAGCTGGTTAAGTACATATAATTATAATATTCATTACGAAAATACATGTTTGAAAACATGGTTGTTAGGGTCAATACAAATGTAAGTTGGTGTAAAAGTGCTTAGAAATAGCGAAAAACTAACTGAAAAGCCTCAAAAATCGTATGTGTTAAAACATTGCTCCGCTGAAAGCCCTTCACCAAAATCAAATTAACATTTTTTTTCTTTGTTTGAGTAACAGAAAACTTTTTTTTAATCCCGCCTCCCTTGACATATCAACGGTGATATCCACGGAGGCCTTGTGTCCACAGTCTCCCACAATTCCTATCCTTGGTCCTTTGTAGCGAAGCTGCAGTCTTCGCACTCCACTCACGTCGACTTGGCATGGAAATGCCGACGGCCGTTATTCGCTCCTCGCTCGTTTTAGTGAGCGAGGCAACACGGCAGCTATTTTTCAGTGTCAAACTTCGAGGTAAATGGAAGGACACAGGCTTTGACCTTACGCAACTTATTCCAGGTTTCTCTGATTTTTTTTTATTAGGTATTGCAGGAGTTTCTGCGTCTCTATCGGATACATCTTATTTTTCACGTATCGTAGAGAAAAAAAAGTCGATTCTAACCAATCACGAAGTTAATCTAATAGGATGGTCGTTAATAAGCTTGTCTATAGTTATTTCTTTAGCGTAATTTATGAAAATTTTGCATTTTAACAAAAAAGTCTAAAATAAATAATTAAGAATTCCAGAATTCCACTGAATATTTTTGAAATTCTGTAAGTTCATTTGGGGTTTGTAATTTTCTTTTAAAGAAAATAAATCTCTTCTATTTTATTCGATCATTCGATAAACAATTTTAGAATTGTTTTTTTTTCTAAAATAAATTTATTTAAAATTGTATTTGCGACAAAAAAATGTGGGGCTTTTTTTATTAGAAATTTGACAACACTGCGTTATTCAGCACCATTTAAAATCCAAATACCCAAGATTTCATTAATTTATGTCGTACCAGGTTTTTTGTAGAACCTCAACGTCCCAAAAATTGAAAATTCTTATTTTAGTTTGAAAATATAGGGGACTTTTAGAAATGAGAAAAAACAGTAAAATACAATTTAAAAAGGTTGAAATGGCATGTTAAGAAATAAAAAACAATAAGAGTACCATTACATTTTAAAATTAAGTAATTTCTCTAAAGACATAAGAAAAGAAATATTAGGCCATTTCCGGATCAAATCTGTACACACTGTACATATATCCCGCACTTCAAAAAGTTGTTGACGTTTTGAAAATCAGTTTTCGATAATTATTGATAGTTTAAATGTATTCGGTTTTGCCTGTTTCCATAGTTAAAGAAGAGCGTCATTGTGTTAGAAATAAATTTTGAAATTTTTAACAAAATTGATTTAACGCATTTTTTTATAAGAGTTATTTTAGTTTATTATGTGTTTTGGACAGTGTCACATTTTATATTTTGGTCGTACACCATACATCACCCAGATAGTAAAATATTTATTTAACAATTTGCAAATAAATTTGTTGATTCATAATTGAATTAAACACTAATGAAAAATTCATAGAGTTTTCGATTTAATTATGAACGATAATGAAAATTTTATTTTTGCATAATCACGCTGGGCCAGTCGATGCTCTGAAAAATAAAATTTCTAATGAATATAATCGTGTGTCCCGATTATTTGGGTAATAAAACCGCGTAATATAGTGAAAAAAAATGAACCGCTAAACAATGGGCCGGATAAAACCTACGCCACTTCCACTTTTTGCGCGAAAACAATTTTATTTATTTTAGGGACTTATTTAGACTCGACAACACATGTTGAAATAAATTGAATTCCCCCGGAACAATTCCGGGCCGACGGTCCGGCAAGGGGGCGGATTTGAATAAACAATGGGTTTGTTCGGTGCCGTTTTGTTCCGTATTATTGGAAGCGGGCCGGAAGCGAACAAAGTGTTTTAATTATTTGGGCTTTTTGAAGTAGTATTAGTAAGTATCAGTCAAACAAACATTTTGATTAATGCTGCCAGCTTTATCATTAATCTCAATTCCGCGGACCCTACAAAGTTAATACATCCGTTTGTCCGACCGAAAATGGATGGTTCCGAATATACCCCGCATAAAAAATTGCTCGCCGTGGTGTTTATAACGCATAATTTGCAAGTTTTAAAAGCGTCTTATCCCTCGAAGGACATTTTTCGAAAATTGTTTCGAAAAATTATTAAAAAGAGTGTCAAAATGTTAATAGGTATTACGACAAATCTATTTGACATTTGCAGTGGAAATATCAATCAGATTTTTAGGTTAGGATTTATTAAATATCAATTTGGTTGTGATCGTTATATTTGGCAATATCAAAGAGGACTAGGGGTTCTGCTAACTAGTCTGCAGAGTCTAGCCAGAGAACAACAAGGGCAGGTGGAAGATTCGTAGACTAATAGTAATAACAGTCTTGTGCAACTGTACTCTGTATATAGAAAAAACTGCGGCCTGTTCTATTAATAAACATTAAATTTTTACACACGATGGCCCCTCGATATATCGTGCAATTTCAACCTTACGCCCCTCATTATTATGCATTGAACATTGAACACAAACGTTCCGTCTGTAGCGATCGGCGACCTAATTTCCGATCGAACTCTGCCAGACACAGAATTAATTAACTCATCAGTTACAGTGTTTTTCTTGAAGACAATTATGTAAATACCCAAACTAGCTGCGAAATTACTTCGAAGAACGTCGTTTATTAAAATTAAATTAATCTTTCCATCAATTATTTTCAGAGGCAGAATTAAGAAAATGTTAAGTTTTTATACAAGATATGAACCAATAAAATGATTCTTTGCTTCGTTCTCCACGCATTTTTTAGTTATGTCAATACAAAAGGACTTGTAGGACTTAATAACATTTTAAATAGTCATATTATAAATTAAAATGGAACTAAAGAACTTTAAGCTTTGTTCCAACGTTCAGCGTAAGCGTTTTATAAAAATATTGACTTGGACGAGATTTAAATTGTCTGGTAGGGAAATTTTCAGGTTTTTACTAGCGAACCGAGTTTGCTGATGTAGGATAGACCAAGGGTCGCAGAAAAAGTAGAGGGATTGTGCCAAAATTCGTTTAAGTATAGATAATTTTAATAGATGAAACTGTGCGTTAAAAAGTTTCTCTGTCAGAACTGATAGAACTACGTAGATTGTAGAGACAGTTGCTGTAATCATAACACAGCTCCACAAAAAAAAAGTATCGGATCTGGTATTCAGACCCATGTATTTCCATGTATTTTTTTCCGCTGAATCCGAATCTGCCTTCAGATTTGTCCCATAACGGGTCTGAGTTTTCGGGAAAATTCAAAAAACAGGTTAAAATTAACAAAAAACGTCATTTACGATCGACGAAAGTTATAAAAAAATCTAATTATTCTACCAGCTCACTAGACATATGATTTTTCAGTCATTTAATTCGTTTAATTCCAATTTATCGTCATAGAGTCAGACAAGCTGGTCCAATTTCATTCAAAAACAGAAAATAGATCAAAACGTCATTTTCATGGCATAATTCTAACAAGGAGAAGGTAAGGTAGTCGGATTTTTGTAATTTTTGATATTTATGGTACGTGTAGTTTGGATCTTGAATAATAATTTTTCGAAGTAGTTCGACGCAACGTTCATAAATTACCAATATAATCGATTTTGAAGTTTTATCTGATATCTAAATCCACTAGATGTGACACATTTTTAACTGGGAGCGTGGCCTAATTGGTAGTGTTCGGGACTGACAGTCACGAGATCGCTGGTTCGAGTCCGTCGCGTGACATTTTTTTTCAAAACGCACCATATGGTTTTTTATTATTTTTTTCATCTCGAAAATTATGTAGGAATATTCTTCAAATATTTCATTAAAATGCACAATTGGTTGATTAACAATAAGATTTCATTAAAAAAAAAACAAACAAAAAGTATTATAGGAGAATATCATCGATTAGAGGCTTATTTAAGGCAAATATCGAAAAGATATATTCTAAAAAAATTAAGATATTGACAAGAGAGGATATTTTGATATTTATTAGAGAAGCATCAGGTCATACATATCTTTTGGCTATATTGTTGTAACGAGCGTTCAAATAAAAACGTGGTCGAAGTTGGCGCTAACACATTGGACGTAGGGAGTAGCTTATAGCGACCAACTTAACCTCATTTCTCAACGAGCTGTATAGCAGCTGTCAGTTTCAATAACGTTAATGACTATATAACTTTATTTTAAAGAATAATCGTGATAACAATAACAAACAATTAAAGGAGCTGCGGAAAGTGTCCCCCTCCTTGTTATAACAATAAATTAAAGCAGCTGCTGAAAGTGTCCTCCTCCTTGTTCGAAGCACTTTTCACACCTGTTCCTCAAAGAATTAAAGACATTTTCTAAGATGCTCGGGATATTGTTAATTTCACGAATCTTGTCTATAAGTCGAGCCTACAGTTGGTTTAAATCAGGAATAGGCAGTTCAAAAATAGTGTTTTTAAGGTAAGGCCACAAAAAGAAATCACACGGCGTAATATCACATGACCTCGGTGGAAATTCATGTTCAGCATTGAGACTTATTAGTCGATTTTGGAAAACTTCCCTCAACATATTCATCGTCTCGCCTGCCGTATGTGCCCTTGCGCCATCTTGTTGAAAGTAAAAGTTTGTAATTTCGTTTTCTTCCAGCTGGTTAACAAAAGGAGCGATAATTTCTTCTCTATACCTTTGCGCAGTAAGAGTACCATTAAAAAAAATAGGTCCATAAATCCTCCTTTTGTTGAGAGCACACCAAACTACAATTTTTTGAGCGTGTAGAGGGCCCTCGACAAAAAAGTTATCTGGTTTTTCAGAAGACCACATTCTCATATTCTGTGAGTTTACGTAACCACTTAAATGAAATCAGGCTTCATCAGAAAAAAAGGTGATATTATGAAGTTCACCGTAGTTGTTTAAAAACCATTCACAAAATACAGCCCGTCGCGGAAAATCAACTTCATGAAGTTCTTGCTGACAAGTTAAACGATAGGAGAACAAACGCAAATCTTTTTTTAACACTGTGTGGCAGGTACCGACTGATACTCCCACCATTTGTGATAAAACACGTACAGAAGTTCTTGGCGCATTTTCCATTATTTGTTGGACATTTTCTTTTAATTCTTCAGTCCGCTTTTTAGGTCGGCCGCTTCCTTCTTTTCTTGTTACACTGCCCGTTTCACGAAAAACATTAACACAACGCTGAACTGCACTTTGAAAAATGTTGTACTCAACAACGCCGGGAAATTGATTTTGAAATTCTATGAAACATTCCTTAATAGAATACTTCCATATTCCATCAATCTTGCGTCCATTTCTAAAGTAGGACTCTATGATAAACACTTTTTGTTCTTGAGAAAACGCCATTTTAAACGCTTTTTAAAACGAAAATATTCAAATTGATAGCGGCGATATAGCGCTTTGACAGATGACGTTTAAATTCATTTGCTATACGCTACGCCCTACGTCCAAATTTTCAGAACCAACTTGACAACGTTTTTATTTGAACGCTCGTTATGTACTTAATAGGTTTTGGGTGTTTTTGGAGGGCTAAGAAGAGATGAGTTGGTAAAGCTCTCGATAGATGATATAGATGACAAAGGAATAGTTGTTGTAATAAAAATTAACGATTCAAAAACTGGAGCACCAAAATCTTTTACTATTGTGGAAGAAAATGAAATGCACTTTCTCCAATTGTATCGACAGTATATATCTTCGCGACCAAAAGAAATTAAAGTACGGCGTTTTTTTCTGACATATCGGAATGGTCGATGTACTGCGCAACAAGTAGACATACCGTCCAGGATTGCAAAATATCTCGGCTACGCAGATGCTAAAATGTACACAGGTCACTGTTTGTATCTTACTTCGGCAACTGTTCTCGTAGATGGTAGATGCAGGTGCAGATATGATAACATTAAAAAGACATGGAAAATGGAATAGTGATATACAGTATCACAATCCTTCTTAGTCAAGAAATAAAAAAGTTACGGGCCGTTTTAAAAAAATTGTGGGTGAGTCATTCGACCAAACCAAATAGCAGCGTAAGATTTTTCAAACTCAATTTTATTTAAAAATACTTAGAAAAGGTATTAAATGAAATGGGGACAAATTATTACACTTGATGCTCCACAAAGGAGCTCCCGAATATTCATGAACCCGTTTAATTCCGATATACGTTTTCCGATTATAATAATGTGTGGATATAGTGGAAATAATCACACAATCATCCGTGGATACACGGATTTAAGTTTCTGATGTATAATAGAGCGTAAGCTGTTATGCCACCCTATAATTTTTCCGCCCCCGCAAAATTCTCCGGCAGCCAATGAAACATTTCATCACGCTATAAACACGGAACGGTAGTTTACCACACTATGCATATATTTGGACAAATTATACGCCCGATAGACGTGCTTTTAGACGATTTCGCCAGCTCAATGGGTTTCGTGTGTCTCGTAATAGAGACGGAAGGTCGATCGCTCGAGTAATATCGTCACGGATCTAGGCGAGGTGTATAATCTTCCCGGAAGGGCGGCAGTGGAGCACGTGACTCCGGGTCCGAATGGGGTTGATGGTTCTCCACTTTTTCCCTCATTAAAGCTATCGGTTTCACCCTTGTGACACAAGAGACTGCGTTTTTCTTGCGTTCTCAATATCAAAGCATTAAAGTATCATCTGACGAGCCGTCGCTGGATCGTAGTCTGTTTGCGGAAGAATAATCAGTGCGAGTTTCGCATTAACACTGGTTCGAAAATATGTACAGCAGTTTTGCGCGTACCCGTTCCCGGAAGTAATTAATATTTGCACATGCAAATCGGAAGGAACATTAAAACGAGTTTAATGCGAACGCAAAGTAATTATTTCAGTTTTCAGCGGATAATTAACTGAATTATTTTGATTAATTCACTTGTGTAACAAAAGCAATAAAGTTTGGTACAAATCCAACAATTCAAACTGGAACAGTCTAGTCAAATACTGATAAATTAGCGTAATTCGGGACAAATTGGATATTCAATAAATTATATTCGAGAAAATTCAATTCCGGGGCCTATAATGCCTAGCTAATGATTCTCGTAATACGTTTTGTTGGTGCGTTTCTCGAGCAGTTACTCCAAAATATGATTTTAATGGGTTTAAGTCTTTTTCCCCCCAGATACCAGAAGATTATCGTTAACAATAAGTTTTACGATGCGATAACGATTAATAGTTATTTACGTGCCAATATCAGAAAGTGGTACTACGATAAATGTTCTCTGTATATTTGTTTTTGCCTAAGGAATGTTTATTCTTAGCATGGCAAGCCAATTACCATATAACCTACAAATAATTTAATCAAAATTTTGAATACGACCTCTACCTCTAAAAATTTATCGAAAATACCTTCATAGCTTCCTCAGCATTTCGACAAATAATTACATCTTATACTCATTGATACTTTGTTTAATATGTACCTATTCAGATGTAGCAATAATTGTGTTTCACACTTGAAAGACATGGTTAAATGAATGTTTATTTATTTTTTATTAATTATTATTTGTTGGTTAACATCTTTGTAATCGGCCATCAATCAGTTTGCAGTCACACTGTCAAATCTATGCAGCCAGTAATGCACTGAGTCAGTATTATAAGTTGTAAATAGTTATTTTTTTATCCTGAACGCGAAATGGTAGTTTTGCGTTCAAGAATGGAAGTTATTTGGCCCAGCTTAGCGAGGCGATGACTATCATAACGATAGCAACATAACAAACAATAAAAAATAGTTGTTTGTAAAAGTAGTGTCAGAATTATATTTTGTAATTCATATTCTAATAGTGTTTAGTTCAAAATGAGCTCGGAAATTGAAGACAAGCATTTACCAGGGAAGTATTGGAAGCGGCACAAAGTGCTGTTTCACAATTAATTCGAAAAGCTTCTAACGAGCGTTCAAATAAAAACGTGGTCAAGTTGATTCTGAAAATTTGGACGTAGGGCGTAGCGTATAGCTAACTTAAACGTCATCTGTCAAAGCGCTATATCGCCTATCAATTTGAATATTTTCGTTTTAAAAAGCGTTTAAAATGGTGTTTTCTCAAGAACAAAAAGTGTTTATCATAGAGTCCTACTTTAGAAATGGACGCAAGATTGATGGAATATGGAAGTATTCTATTGAGGAATGTTTCATAGAATTTCAAAATCAATTTCCCGGCGTTGTTGAGTACAAAATTTTTCAAAGTGCAGTTCAGCGTTGTGTTAATGTTTTTCGTGAAACGGGCAGTGTAACAAGAAAAGAAGGAAGCGGCCGACCTAAAAAGCGGACTGAAGAATTAAAAGAAAATGTCCAACAAATAATGGAAAATGCGCCAAGAACTTCTGTACGTGTTTTATCANATTTGTTTGGCAAGAATGACTCCAGTTCAAAATAGCATAGCACATATGTGAGTGAAGAAACCATAACAGGCTGACAGCAATGTTTTTATCGAAACAGAATTAACAAGGCTTCTGATCAGGAACATCTTTTTAGATAGTTTTTTAGATAGCTCATCAATATGTTGCTTCATTTGGCAATCAATGTTCACTCCGAGAAATTTCACTTGTGAGGCGCAATTGGTGAACTCATCATGCACATAGGGTTGGCAAAATTTGGTATTTAACTTTCACTAGTTTTATACCAAGTTTTATACCTTATTATACCAAAAGTATTATATACCTAGTACCTAGTAGTAAAAATTGGTAGGGACTTTTTGCTATAAATTTGTAATAACGAAACTAAATGTTTATTCAATAAAAGAAACCAAAAACATGAACAATGATTCTTAAAAAATCTTAAATTTGTAAAAACAAAGTTTATTCGAGCAAACAAATAAGGAAAAGAGGGAGAGACAAGATAAATATTTTCTGTCGATACGAGACACCACCAAGAGCTCACAATATCACCGCTCTGTCCCTTCAATTCGCAGATCGCTTTCAGGTCCTACCCTACAGACGAATCTCTTACGATTGACTATCTTATTTATAATAGGTGTTTTGGTTCCGACAGAGAAAGGTTCTGGGACGCTTCAAATTAGTTGACCTTTCCATTAAGAGTAACATCTAAGTCAAGACATACCAACAATACAGTTGGGTAACTATTCTAAACTGTTTTAGGACTGTTCGCAGATAGAACCAAAAGAAGCCTAATGTATACGCTGTTCCTGTCCGGACTCGTTTAGCTGGTATAAAACTTTGTACTTACGTAGTATAAAACTTTTTGGTATTTAACGTTTTAATACAATTTGATATAATACTAGGTAAGTTAAATACAAAGTATAAAACTAATTATACCATTTGGTATAATACCTTTGCCAACCCTAGTGACAGGCAAGTCAGAGTGGTAGAGGAGCACTATGAAGATGACGAGGAAGCTTGTATTTTTCTTGAGGAGGAGGTCTCTGTACACGTGTAACGTGTTTTGTAGGACTACATTTTTATATTAGCTTAGAATATTTTAATAATAATTTGTTATTATTCTTGTAGAATTTATTATTTGTTTGTTAGTACCTATATTATTGAAAAGTGTTTTGTTATTATTGGATCTCCTGTTTTGGTAGGATGCCTACGTGGGGGATTAACAATTGTTTAGCATTTTAACACAAATATATAAACGATTCTGAACACCTCCGCCCCCACCACAAGTTTTAAGTACCAAAAAAAAAACAATATTTTCAAGCAAAACCAGATAAATCCAAACTTAAATGTTAAAAAAAATAACGGAAATCGTTTTTTTTTTATCAATATGCCATATTTATGTTCTTATCATGAATACTAATTAATTAAGACTGAAAGTTTTTTAGATTTGTTAGCAGATTATAAGTTACAAGTTTTTTGAGGTTATCTCGGAATCACTTTCTATGGATTTATCTAGATTTGCATGCTTGCTCCTCAATTAGGAGTGGTTGTGAGTTCTTATGTCACATTACCGAGCTGTCCCCTTTCCGATTTGCGTCAACACCGACGTATTTGCCCGGATAAAATGTATCGGAAACAAACATTTTCTGGAGCGGCAGTGCGAATACTGTAAATGTATACTGTAGAGTGTTTATGTGTAATGATAGTAATAGTAATAATAGAAGTAAGAGAAAATAGATATCCCGAATTCTGATATTTCATCTGAACTCGATCTTAATATCCGTAGTCTAATTTTTAAACTACAACCGGATTTTGAATTTTCCTAAAACGTAGCGTTGATAGAGACCGTGAATGCGGTGAAACCCGAGCAAACTTCATAGTTGGCTTTGTATGCCAACTAAAAGGGCAGTAGGGTCGGAGACTTTGTTTTACGACGGCGGGGCTCGCAATTTAAAGCCTCTTTCACTTCCTTTTAACGCCTTCATTCAAAGGGAACGTCCGAAAACTTACAAAGGCCCAATTTACCGCGCATCGACATAAGTTATAAATTTATCTCTTTGTATTCCCGACAAAAATGCCCACCCTGAGATATTCTACGGCACGTCAGATGGGAGTGACGGCATCCACATTGCATTATCCGCTTTCAAAGGGTAGGACTTGTATCAATTTAACACCCCGGAGGATGGAGCGCCACCGGGCTCTTTGTGGAAACCGTATCGATCCGGATCCTGACGTTCAAAATCTACTCTTTGTTCCTCGTGCTCGCAGGTTTATGTTTATGAAAATTTTAGGTGTGTTTCGGAGTAAAAAGGTTCCTTCTGCCGGGGGGCCATTTATCAAGGATCTGGCGCACTTTTTAGCGGCCTCGAGGACGGGGAGCGGGGGGACGAGGGGTTAATTAAAAAAAATTAGCCGTGATTGATGAGCTCGACTGCCGCTGTCTCTTCTGTGGCTCGGGATTTGAGTTTTGACGATGTCGCTATTTATAAATTAACTTCTCTTCTCTTGTTATTTTAAATCAAAAATTATTGCAGTGATAAGGTTTACCTACAATCTAAACAAATTATTATTTCTTTGCACTTATAACTTACCGCCAGTTTGACGACAGAAAGGTATAATAACCTCCAAAAGGAAAGAAATATATGCAGTGTGAAAGCCACAATTTGACATATTTATTTCAAACCCAAACATGAATTCAGGGACTTGGCCTTTCTCTATAAAAGGAATCGGCCTAAAAGAAGATGAAACAAGGAAGAGCTTTTACATCGAGAACTATATATTGTAGATATAATGCCGTGGCAGGTAAGGCTCACGAAAACAATTTGCAGAGAGGGCCCAAGCCGACGGAAAAATATGGAGATTGTGGTATAATATGCTTTGTTGTAGCATTTGCATATAGATATGTCCGGGGTCCCAAAAAGCTGCGTACGGAAAACCTGTATAACCGACTGTTTTTCCTTCTATTTATTTCGTCGAGTCTCTTATACGTTAATAAATCTCATAAATATATATTATGGTTTTAAAATTAAATTATTGCTGACAACGCCTCCATTGTCGTAGGCCTGAAACGACTATACTGGGTCTTAAAATTTAGTGCAGCATCAAAAATCTTTGTACAACTGCTACAATACTTTGGCAGGTCTCCTTAATTTTTCTCCCTTAGGACCTTCGCTGCAGGTATGAACAATCCTGAGGAGCTAGATTAAAGATCAGTACGCTCGCAAAGATTTTCTTTTCGACAAAGTTTTGAATTAGAATGAAAATAAATATACTGATGAACTTGAAAGCTCTGGTTAGTGAATTGCAAGGTTTTAGGGTTGACGTTCGATCTCACCCCATGGTGATCGTCGTGGCCCTGCAGGGATCTCCTGCGAATCAACCCACATTGGTATCTGAATTTGTTGCTCAAGTTGTATAACATAAAATTTTTACGAGTGTAGGTTATTTTTTAGATTCTGTCTGAAACAACGGAAGCCCCAAGAAATCTCGGCGGCAAGTGAACACATGGGGAACGTTAAACTTCCCAAATGACTCCCTGGACATCATAACGCTACACTGACATATAAATTAAGCATCCAGCAGCGCCGGCGGTTCCGATTGCGGCGAACTAGGGTCTTATTATAAATGAGCGGGATCCGCTTACGGAAATCTGATTTCAAAGCGAAACGAAACTCGTGCACTGCCCTAGGAACTCGATATTACTATTCTGAATTATTGCTAGCCGGCGGCATTCCCAAACGGTCTCTGGATTGGGGCCGGGACCGGCTCGGATACAATTACTCATGCGGAAAGATCCCGCCCGCTCCGTTTGTTCGGATCGCGCTCGCTTACGCCTAATTGTTAATTAAGATGGAGCGATACTGTCAATTATTTAATTACACTTCTGGGGCCCGCACCACACGTCGGATTCCTCAAATTTAATAAATATGCTAATCTCCCAGACCGAAAACTTTACGCCGTAAGAAAGATGCGATTGTTTTGGGAGTAGGTCGCGACGGTCGCCAGTCGCCGCGTGTGAGACGGTGTTTAGGAGACGTTTGTGACATCTGGTGTGAAAACAGCAGGATTTTCTACGAGCAATCTCTATTCCCAAACGTCTGTTTTACTTTCTTGGAAATTTAAATTTAAAGCTAGAGGAGGCAAGAGAGGGAGGCAGGCAGGGGTGACGGGGAAAACGAAAAATCGTAATTTCATTAAGCCAAATTTAAAAAATATATAAGTTGTCATTTTGAATGAGAGGCATATTATACGAAGACTACCTTTGGTATTTAAAAACTGAATGATGAATACTGATTTTTTTAACTGTTTTTTAATTATTCTCAAACAGCGGCATGATTCAGCTCTTACACACTTATACATATGAACTTTTTTTACACATTTTGCTAAGCGGAATCTCCCCTAGGCTTTTGTCACTTCAACTCTGAAACACCACGAACTCCATCGATTGATGTCTGGGAAACTGCTCGAAGGATTTTTTTGTGACGGTGTGATACGAGCCATGGGGCCTACCAAGCTAAAGTATTTTCAAGGTCATCGTACTTACCGGAAGTTGATACCAACTTTCTTATTTCAAATTGAACCCCCTATATATTATTGCATTTTTGGATAGAGCTTTTATTGTTAAGTTGAAAACATGAAATTCTTCCAATTTCAAAAAAATGATCGGATAAGAAGTTCAGAAAATGTAGAAAACTCGAAATGTTTAAATAGAAACCTTTATTTTTTTAACGTATTTGCATTCTGCACTAAAATTGAGTGTAACTTTGTTGAAGTTTCCCTATATCTAAACCCAGTCGTTTTCACTTTATTTACGAATAAAAATTTACTTATTCCTAAAATGGTGTTTCCATTTGTTTCGCACATGTTAGGATGCCCGTGACAGGTAAGTAACAATCGACATGACAACTGTCACAGGTTTTTAATTGTCAAATTTATTTTAATAAATGTTCAAAATGTCTTAATTCAACTTCTAAACATTTTTGACCCCTTCGAATTAGTTCCTTGTGGGTGGCTGCTATTTTATTTGGGATACTAAAAAATAGTGTATATGTAACAACTAAGGAAAAATGTATGCATAGAGTTTCCATTTAAAAATTTCTAATTTTCATGTCAAATCCGATAAATTAGATATTTTTTTACAAAATGTCCAATTCGCACAAACAAAATCTGTGTTTCCGGGAAAACTAAGTATTGCTGACAGTCTACATCTGTCAATTTTTGCCTATTTCTATTTAAATTTGAGATGGTAGTCGTATTCTATTTAAATTTCAAATTGGTCGCATTCTCATTTAATTTGTGTCATTCACGAGTTAATTTTATTGTTTTTTTTATTTATTTTGGATTAATATAAACAAAACAATATTCTACATCACTACTCACTACTCGCCAATATCGCTAGGTTAGGATCTGATACGAAAACATGATGCAGAGCCAAACTCAATAAAACAAACGTCGTCTATAAACTGCAAACGGCGGAATTATTAAGTCGTCCCGGGGGCGTGTAGGGTACAACTCGCCGCGACGGGCGTCCGCCTCTCCATTCTTGCACCTTACCTCTGTAAAATTAGCTGTAATTGTGACGTACCCGAGTAAATAATTAAACGGGCTTCAAAGTTTGCGTCGAATGTAAGACTCGGTTATTAACATTAATATTAGGGACGGGTGAAGGGAATAACTAATGTTGGGTCGTCGCTGAACAGTGTATAATATAGTTTAGTGGTTGCGCCCCAGTTTGAGTAACTGGCGTACCGAGGAAACCGTTTATTATTATTCTATTAATTATAGCAACATTAAAGATAATACGTGTTACCGTCACTTTAATTGAAACGGATGGTCTTGCCGTTAAAAATTGCGGATGTGTGCCAAAAAAAGTAGAAAGTATTAAACGTTAAAAATATCGCGTTAGTATAAGTTTTTCTCATTCACAATTATTTTATCAAGAGTAAATCTAATCTTGAATTCACGACTGTAGCTTCAATTTGAGTTCCCCACATTTTTCATATTGCACGCCACTTCTAATTTCATCTTGATATTCGAAGATTTCCATTTGAAGAATACAAAACTGACTTACAAAAGTAATAATAATAATAAATTTATTTTCCGTTAGACAATTATATACAATAACTAGTCAGTTCTAAATACAACATAGGTATTAAATTAAAATTACATTAAAAGTAACCCTAACAATAACATTAAAAATTGGAAACACTCCTGTTACCGATTTAGTCTTGAGCATAGAATTCATTTATGCCACAAAAGCATCTGTCGACAAGGTATTTTTTCAGTTTACATTTAAAATAATTTATATATTTTATCTCCCTTAAATACCGTGGAAGTTTATTAAAAATTTATACACCCACGAAGTCTGGTGAATTGCGAGATAAAGTATATTTACAAAATGTTAAATAAAATTCATTTTTTTGCCTAGTATTAACATTATGAACATCTTTAATTAATTTATAGTCACCAATATTCTTAAAAACATGCATACACAATTCATAAATAAAAACTCCAGTAAGCGTTATAATCTTACAACTTTTAAATATATCTCTACACGAATAATATCTAGAAACGTCAGCTTACACATCTTAAAATTCTTTTTTGTGCTGTAAACACATCCGAAGCCAGGGAGGAGTTACCCCAAAGGATTACTCCATAACCCAGTCGTGATCCTACCTGCGCATGGTATAAACATATTAGTTGTTCTTTAGATAAGATAGGTTTAATATTTCTAAATAAATAACACACCGAATTTAGTTTTGTAGTTAGGTTTGCACAATGCGTCTTCCAGCTTAAACACTCGTCAATGACAATACCCAAAAATTTCGTGTTATCCACGAAATCTATTGCAGATTTATTTATGTTAATGTTTACCTTAAAACATTCTTTTTGTCTGTTGTGGAATCGGATACTTTTCGTTTTGTTGTTGTTCAGAAAAAGGTCATTCGAACTATACCTACCAGTCGGTTACCTTTTGTAATACTCGTTACATGCCATCTCCAANATAGGAATAGTCAGTTCTAAATACAACATAGGTATTAAATTAAAATTACATTAAAAGTAACCCTAACAATAACAATAAAAATTGGAAACACTCCTGTCACCAATTTAGTCTTGAGCATAGAATTCATTTATGCCATAAAAGCATCTGTCGACAACGTATTTTTTCAGTTTACATTTACAATAATTTATATATTTTATCTCCCTTAAGTGGAAGATTATTAAAAATTTGTACACCCATGTAGTCTGGTGAATTGCGAGTTAGAGTATATTTACAAAATGGGAATTAAAATTCATTTTTTTGCCTAGTATTAATTATGAATATCTTTAATTAATTTATAATCACCAATATTTTTAAAAACATGCATACACAATTCATAAATAAAAACTCCAGTAAGCGTTAGAATCTTACAACTTTTAAATATATCTCTACACGAATAATATCTAGAAACGTCAGCTACACATCTTAAAATTCCTTTTTGTGCTATAAACACATCCGAAGCAGGGAGGAGTTATCCCAAAGGATTACTCCATAACCCAGTCGTGATCCTATCTGCAATGGTATAAACATATTAGTTGTTCTTTAGATAAGACCGGTTTAATATTTCTAAATAAATAACATACCGAATTTAGTTTTGTAGTTAGGTTTGCACAATGTGTCTTCCAGCTTAAACACTCATCAATGACAATACCCAAAAATTTCGTGTGATCCACGAAATCTATTGCAGATTTATTTATGTTAATGTTTACCTTAAAACATTATTTTTGTCTGTTGTGCAATCGGATAATTTTCGTTTTGTTGTTGTTCAGAAAAATGTTATTCGAACTATACCAGTCGGTTACCTTTTGTAATACTCGTTACATGCCATCTCCAATTCTGTATCTGATTGTTTCGATATAAGCAGTGAGGTGTCGTCTGCATACATTATTAGAGAAGTTTCACTTGATTCACCTTTTCCAGCTCATTAGTGTATATCAGATAAAGAAGAGGACTGACCCTTGGAGGACCCCTGTACCTATATAATTATCCTCTGAATTGATCTTATACTGAAAATTATTATTTGTATGTGAGAGACTAACAAATTGTTTCCGATTTATTAAAAATGGTTCAATCCAGTTGTATGATCAGGTCCCAAAAAATCCCTACTGGACATTCACTAGTTTTTGATAAAAAGCATATATCGCTGTATTGGTCGACATCGTGGGTCTAAATCCGTGCTGGCTGCTTGTAATAACATTATACTTATAAAAAAATTTGAACAGTCTCTCTAAATATGAGTACTCAAATATTTTTGAAAAGCTAGGTACAATTGTGACAGGTCTATAATTGTCCATAACTTGTGGGTCGCCTTTTTTATAAATGGGTACCACTTTGCCTGTTTTTAATTTTTTTGGAAAAGCTCCCGTATTAAATGAGAGATTTATCAGAAAAGTCAATGGTTGAATTATGGAGTATAAACACTTTTTTATTAGACTTAAAGGTACTTCATCCGGCCCAGAAGAATGCTTGTTTTTTAACTTCTCTTGCAATAAACAGTACAATTCCTTTACGTCAAAAGATTGGAGGAAAATCGAATTTGGGTTAACTGGTGTCACATACAAAATCTCTGGCATTATTCGTAATTTTTTGTGCTATAGTCAAGGGCGTATTTATAAAGAAATCATTAAATGCTGCGGCTACTATCTTGGGATCCTCACCTAGTGAAGTTCCAGTCATCACATCAATGTTTTTGTTTGTTTTTTGTTTAGTTTTAGATGAAATCACATTCCACGCCGTTTTCGCAGGGTTTTCTGAATACACTATTTTATTTTGATAAAATTGTTTTTTTATATTCTCCACCAACCCTGTGTGCTCTTTTTTTGCGGAATTGTATAAGTTTGTCAATTCTGGGTATGCTTTTTGTAAATTATATAGGTTTTTTAGTTTTTTAATGTAACAAGCATATTTAAGCAAATAGTTACAAATGTATACAATTTTAAAGTTCCTACTGGAAAATTAAATAAATACTATTCATAGTAGACACTTGAAACGTTAAGCTATGAAATCTAGTGTGTCCTTAAAAAGAAAATCCTCGGTAAAATAGATTTCATGGCTTTTGTGCTGCATAGAGGCCAATGTTAAAAAGTTCATTAAATGGAAAGCATCCATACGAGTAACCGCTCAACCGTGATATTGATATTGATTGCACTGATGCTGTGGTGAAATTACATACATATTATAAATAGAAAATACTCAAACGGAATTCGCGACATTCTTGTACATATAATATGGTATAATTTCCCTATACTGGGGAAAAAAATCTTTAAAACTGTTGTACTTAAATAACTGTTATAAATTATATTTAGACGAACTATGTAACAAAGTCTATACGTATAATTTAACTGATTACCAGGATAATAAAAATAGAATTAACACACTAAATTATTTTTGTGTTTGTACGGCTCTTTTACGTGCTCCATGGGGCACATTCGTTCATACTCCCACACCCATACCTTCGGAAGCATTATTAATAATTTGACTACAACTTAGAACATATAACGCGTCATACATATATATCTGCTGACGAGGGTACGCTTGAGGCCCTATTCAGCAATAATCTTCAAATCAACACTTCACCAGTCACTTGCAACGCTCAACGGTTATTAAATACTCCCGCGACGTGGAGTCTCAGCTTGCAGCTAGTTTATCGGTTGCTGTAGAGCGAACAAGGCCTCCGGATATTCCTCTAAAAGGAAAACGGCTTTACGGCAATATTATTGAATGAAATAGTACGAGCAGGAGAATATTTGAAATGGAAATGGAGCTAATAAAGAGCTTGCAATTTTGAGATTCTATAAGCTTCCCGGCGATATGTTTTCAAGTATCTACTTTAGAGGATCCTCTCGATGTAACACTGACCTAGTTTGGAACAATCAGACGCTCTGAATTGCCTTCTTTCGCTGTGACGTTTTTATTGCATGACAATAGAGACCTTGCACGAAATATTAGTTATATATAAACGTTGCTGAACAGATTGAAAGTAAGTTAAAAATTCAAAATAAACACTTCTACAACTACTCAACTACTATTTTCGTCTACAGAATGATAGCATTGTATTTTTAAAACATGTGCAAGGTGCCTATTGTAAAATCGATAGTCATAATTTTCCCTGTTAAATTTTGTTAGTGAAAAATGTACGTATTTGGATAAGAAAAAACAAATGAAACCAAATAACATATGTCTACTGTTTGCTTTGGAACCGTACGCCTATAAATATGTATTTGCGTTCACATATCTGTCGCAAACTTCTGATGAGATTGCCCCGCGTGATAGATACCTTCCAACGTTGAATGAGAAATATTATTTGCTGAATTGGGGCAAGAATTGGGAGAGGAAAAAGTTGCCGATAATTGGGGGGACACGTCGTATCTCGTACATTTGTTCTGTTTTCGTCGACTAATGTAGATTTTATCGGTGCAGTCGCAGCGAGTTGTGTGGGACAATTTAAAGTTGTTTCAGCGATGTCGGAAATTAATTTCACATGTTTTATATATTTCCACAAAAAGCCTAGTTTTTTCAAGAAATTGGAGAAAACCAAGTAATTCGGAAAAATAATTGAGCTTTTCTCAAAATCTAACAATAGTATACATAGCAACAGTATATTTTTTCACATTCTCTCGTAAAAACTTATATTTTTTCGTACCCCGTCGCTGGAGACGGTTGCCTAAGCTCGGTAGTCACGTGGCTTGTGTAATCATTTAAGGAGGCTGGTAGTGTAGTGAAGTTGTGTTCTATCCTCCCTACCAAGTATTGTTGTTAATTAAATGATATATGAATTTCTAATAGTGATATTAGATTTAATCTTGTTCACAGCGCACAAGGCACACGACTACCAAACAAACAAAGGTTCGGAAGCGGCATTGTGACGAGAGATTAGGCACTAGCGACTCTAATATTCTGATAATTGTGCCACAAACGAGTCCTACACAAATACATTAAGAAGCCAGATTAGATATTAGCTGTTCCAACTTGGGGGCGGCGCGATTGTTCCGTCTTGCTAATTTATACGTATTCAGGAATGAATATTTAAATACAAAACATTTAGGCCCCCCCTATCTCTCTTCGGGCTTTATCAAAGTTTCTCTGTTCCCCCGCTAAACGCCCGAAAGTTGTAATTCACGTCAGTCGCGCGAATCACAAAGCAGCCAGAGCTGATATACATTTTCATTCGAGTATTTCACGCAAACCATTTGCTCCACAAATATATTTACTCAACAAACATCGTTGCGGTAGCGAATTTGTCGAACGATAGTTCCCTGTTTGCTTTACCGGCGCAACTAAATTATTTAACTTGAATCCAATATCGCAAATTACGACTAACGAGAGTAGTTTTATTTGTAAGGATATCATAACAACCATCATTATGGTGATAGCGGTGAATATAATGCGGCGTGTATTGTAGACTAATGATCGATTATGATCCGAAGTACATACATAACTTTATTTGCTGGCATCTGTTAAGAATGTTAAAAATTTAAATTTGAACATTTGCAATGAGATGAAATTACAAATACTACTGGTCTTGGGTAGTGTACTTACATACAGACTTCCGCTGTGGTTACAGAAACTGCGAGATGTCAGAGTTGACGTTCGATTGACTTCGGTGCGACTACGCCAATTCTCTTTGGAGCGGTTTGCAGGCGCAGTTTCCGCGGTTGAATTCGAAACATAGGTCTTTTATTTTACATGGATGATCGGCTAGATGATCTCAAGCATCGGTAACTACTTTTGGCTATGTTTTCCGCACATAGGGCCTTAGGCCAATCAAATAAAATTTTTACTCGAAAAAAGTCCTATCCGCGAGATTATTGTAAAATAGTCTAAAAGAACATAATACAAGACATCTCTCATCTCGTGAGTCAAAAAATTTTATTAGCTAACTTTTCTATTTAAACAAATAAGTGAGGAAAACAGTGTTTTCACTTTACAGGGAAAACCATCAATTTTAGCAAAAAGTGATTCTCAGACAGCTTGTAGAGAGTAAAATTATCTACAAAATGAGACTTGTTAAATTAAAATCGGTTAATAAACAAAAAAGTTATTGCAAAAAAAAACAAGAAAAGTGCCCATTTTTTAATTTGTTTATAACTATCGCATTTATTGTTAAAATTTTATAAAACCTATGACAAGTTGAGGGTTTTGTCATACTTTAAAAGTGTGCCAAAAGTGGGCGCTGTAGGTGCAATAGTTTTCGCACAA
>NW_019416541.1:39931-47580 GCF_000390285.2 Anoplophora glabripennis | reverse complement strand
AAAGTATGACACAAAACCCTCAACTTGTTAGGTTTTATAAAATTTTAACAATAAATGCGATAGTTATAAACAAATTAAAAAATGGGCACTTTTCTTGTTTTTTTGCAATAACTTTTTTGTTTATTAACCGATTTTAATTTAACAAGTCTCATTTTGTAGATAATTTTACTCCCTACAAGCTGTCTGTGAGTCACTTTTCGCAAAAATTGATGGTTTTCCCTGCAAAGTGAAAAAACTGGTTTCCTCACTTATTTGTTGAAATAGAAATGTTAGCTAATAAAATTTTTTTACTCACGAGATGAGAGATGTTTTGTATTATGTTCCTTTAGACAATTTTACAATAATCTCGCGGATAGGACTTTTTTCGAGTTTCTCTTTTATTTTCGCTAATTTTCCTGGTGTATCTGCGTAAACGGCTTCGTAGATCAGATTCGAAAATGAAATTCGAAATGCACTCGGGGTTTGGAATACGATACGAAACGTTGTAATAAAAGTGGAATAATGTTAATGATTTTGTTGCATAAATTGACATAAGTTTTGGTATAAGCAAACATTATTTGTAATTTTTCCCTACTACTAGTATAAAATCATACATTCGAAATGGAATATGTAGTTTTTACTTTTATTCAATACTTATAATACTTACTACTGCTTAATCATCTATTCAGTTGGTGTTGTCGTTCAAATTCCACTATTATAACGAAAATTAGGGGCAATAATTTCACGTCAGTGGAGCGTACGTAAATCTGCAATCCCTTTTTACCTTTCCGACGGAATGGGGCAACTTTTTGGGGGCTTTGCGATGTAAAACTTTGTCTTCCGTCTGGCGTTTTGTAGCAATTAGCTTAAACATCGCGAGATCCACCTTAATTCAGTGAAAAACGGGCAAATGACACCTCTATAAACTTCAGAGGCCGCTTTAAAATTTAACATACAAAGTGATGGGTACAACGACGCGCCCCCTAATCCCCAATTTAACTTCGGTCTAATCCCCCACCCCAGGACGTCCTGTCAGTGTCAGCCGCGTCTGACGGAACCGGTAAAATGTCGTACAATAAATAAATTAGACGGAAACAACTGCAGTATTAAAACTTTTCTGATTATATTACAAGTGTGTAAATGGGAAAACTTTTTTTTTCGTGATAGGTAACGCATTTTGTAGCAAGAAAAAATAATTGGTTGTCGTTGTAGAGTAAGACAGTAAGTAGGAAGAAGAAATCGGCAATTAAAAAAAAAACAAGTTTACGTGCTGATATATAAGTTTCTCGATCGCGTAAAAATTACGACAACGTAGAAAACCTTCTCAAATGTGTCAAAAGTTTTTTCTCTTTTTCTTCAGCAGCGACTGGGTGCTAGACATAATAAATTAATCCAAAGCAAATAAGATAACTACAAAATGAAATCGAGAACAGTTTAAATTTAAGCAGAATTCCATTATGATCTGAACGCTTCCGAGGTGCAACGGAGGTTAACCACCACTGTTCTGTTGCAATGTCGCCTTTGAAGTCGAATACGCCGACTGTCTTTACACCTGGTATGAAACGGGAATGACCGAATACGTCATCACTATTTCATTGGTTACAGTTTTGTTTTCAACTTTATCGGTTTGCTCGTAAAGTGCTTTTGTGTGGTGTAAGTGCATAACCTTATCAAGTTATTTATTTCAGCGTTTAGTGACGGTACAATGTGTTATTTTGTTTTTGTTTTGTAATTTTCAAGTGCAAAGACGAAGATATCTGATAGATTTTAATGTGTTGTTTTGTGACGTATTTGTAGCAGATTTGTGAAAACATTTTTGAGTTTATGGAAAATTACCACCATCACGATGATTTGGTCTTCCTCTGACTGGACTAAAACAATTTTGTAAGCTCGTGTAATAATGACAGTTGTATTATATCGAACATTGTTCCTGTCACATCTGTTCTATATTCCGCACTCCGTCTTTTATGCCCATACACGCGATTTGTGTTTGTGTGTGTGTGTGTGTGTGTGTGTGTGTGTGTGTGGGTGTAAATCTCATCAGCAGAGGATTATTGAATAGGTAAACAAGGCGCTGCTTGAAGCCACCGCAAACAAAGGAGCACTTTGGTAGTTCACCCACTAAGTCAACAGCTAAGTCAAACAATCTTTATTATAACCGTAACATTTATTGTTAATAGCTTCAACCTTTACACAGCAAAAAAGGAACTTCTTCGGTTTAAAGTTACAATTTCACTTAGGATTCAAGCAATGGAATTAATAAAAATTAATAGAACAAAATTATATACAGGGTGCCCGCAAATTTCACCGACAACGTTTGACGACATATAAACGACGATAAATAAATACGATCTACGAAAAAAAATAAATAAATAAATACAAAATTTTTGTTTTCTGAGTTACAAGCCATCAAAAAATAAAACTAATTTAATTAATAACTTCTTAACACTTTTACCGATCGCGTTCAAATTTGGCACATTTATTTGGACCATTATTGCGTATTATTTCTTAAAACTTTAGTCAAATCGATATACGGGATGATAGTTTTCTCTGGTTACCTCTCCCTTTTAGCGGTCAAAACTTTTACAGTGGTCGTATTTTTTTAAAAGAGGCAGCAACATTGAAAAGGTCGTTTTATTTAAAAATAATATTGTCTGTTGAGAAAATCGCCTACAGAAAGTCATTCTTGAGAAAAATGGCATTATTTGCAGGTCTGTACGTTTCGGTTTGTGCAGCAGTGTCACGGATTTAAAACTTTTGAGTTCAGTAAGCGATGAAAATAAGATGTATTTAGTTTTGCTGTCTTTTTTGGACTTATTATTATACCAGATAAGTTTGCTGAATTTAGTAGAATATAAAATAATTATTTTTCAAATTATTTTTTTACCGAGCGTGCTTAAGGTCCATTTACGCCAGAACTTTAAAATAATACTTGTTACGCCACTGAGGAGAGCGATAAGGTCCTCTAACCAAGGCGGACCATCGTGGTGGCGACGCCACAGGCTCTCGAGCAATAAAAGTAAAAGATAAGGCAGTTCCGTTGTTCCTGCTAGTTGTCTGAGGGTGGGTAGCACCAGTTAGGGGGCGTTAAATATTTCCCGAATAAGTACGGGGGATGGTGTCGTCTTCCGAGGATGGCAAAGGCGCTGTTAAGTCAGGGCGGGGTACGCCGGGAGTCGGATATTTGTTTCCAGCCCTTTGGGTGAAGGGGGCAGTTTAATTTTAGGGGCATCGTAATTTAAATAGAGCTACAAGAACGATGAAAATATTTATGCTCATTTATTTAAAAGGATTTCATGAAAATAATAGTCAATATCTCAAAATTTTTACTTTTCAAGGGGTTCAGGTACCTTTATCCAATCGTATGAGCAATTTTTAAATAATAATTGAACCCCATGGGAAAAAAACTATACCCCTATGGTTTTGCGGTTTTTAATCCGAATCCGTTGTCCGTTTGACGAAATCAGCTCATGTGGTTATTTGAAAGTCAATAAGTACTTGCTTTTTTGATAGTAATACAATTTTTGTGTCTGGATTCTGAAAAAGCGAGAAATTTTGTGACCGTAGAATGTGGTCGAGTTATTTTTTAAAGTCTGTTCAGTTATTTCAAGGTCCAGTCTTGTGTTTCGATGGTATGTACCTTCAAAAATTTTTTTAAAAATTGAACACCAAACCTATATTTCGCAACCTAGAACAAAAAATAACTATTTATGGAGCTTAATTCGCAATATACAGCAGCAATATGTAAATCTCACGGTAAATATCGTTACCTCTGGCTATAATAAATATAAATTAACATATTGTAAATACGCCGGGAGCTGCGTTAAGCACATGTTTCTTTCCTCGTTTCCTTCCAACTGGGTACCATTCTTTGTCGGCAGCCAGCGCTGCTGTTAATTTAAGAAGCAGTTAAGACCCCCTAATTATAAAGCAGCATCACTTTTAAGCGAATTAATGAAATTAACACTTGCCTAACTTGGCCAGGTATATCTCCTTGTTGTATACGTAGATAAAACTAGAAACATTTGACAAATCATTAACAAATCAAAAATAAATCAATTTCTGTGAAAAAATTGCTGTGTTCACTCGATAAAAAACTAAACTCATTTTGAAACAAGTCGGTAGTGCCTGCGTTGTCGCCGTTACATTTTCTCTATGTGCAGTTCTTGGTGTTCTAGTTTGCCGTATAATTTGGATAAAACTTTGTAAAGCTTCCATCTCCCTCAAACCAATTCAATTTCAATGATGAAAATAAAACCACAAAAGACTTGCCGGGCTTTCTCTTTAATTAATTAATTAATTAATTACACTTGATGTAGGTATTAGCCACAATCTAAGGGATAGTGGACTGCCAATTCATTGTTATAGTTAATTGTTTATACCTTAAGAGGGAACTAGATATTAAAAAAAAATAGATATCTGTGTATATCATACATGTTATGAAAACTTAATAACTGGGGTGTGTGTAGAGTAAAGAGGTAAGCGTTGGCTCACTAATCTGAAGGTCCTGGGTTCGATTCAGATATAGCTTTTTTTTCAGCTAATATTTAATTCAAATGCGATTTCTCATCGTCCACTATTCAGAACACATTTTCCACACCAGTTGCTGGTCGCGAAGTGAATAATTTCTTACGGTGTTGCTAAATATGTGGTGATTAGAAGCGCGCTAGGTTACTTGTTAAATTCAGCCAGAAAATTGTGAAATATAAAATATAGTAGGTACGTGAATTAAGCGAAATTCATTCGAATTAAAACAAGTTGCTTGCGTAAGAAAGTAAATTAAAAATTATAATCTAGGTCTTTTTTGTTTTTTTTTGTATTCTTGAAAACTGATAAAAAAGTTATTTCGAAAACTGTTATCAAAAGTCTGCATTTTCGTTAAATTTTCAGTCGACAAAGTCTTTTTTTATCACCTAGCTGCAAAATACTTTTATATTCTAGAACATCAGTCTTTTTCGTTCTAGAAATTCGAAAAAAGTACAAAAATTTTCTGGAGATTGGAAATTTTTAATAAAATATTTTATTTACTTAAACTTTAATTTTGAAAATTAATACACTACCTTATTTTTTTTAAAAAACAATAAAATTAGTATAAATATTTGTCTACAAAAGAAATTAAAAATATAAAATTTTAGGTTAAAAAGTAATACATTTCCATATTTTAAAAATTTAGCTCTGGAATTTCAAATTAAAAAAATAAATTTTTATCTGTCGGAATCAGAATAAAAGTTTAACAGTGCAACTAAAACTATATACAGGGTAGGAAAGTCCTCATGGTTCATCTGCCTTACGCGAGAGCGATAAAGTAAGTCATAGAAATCCGTGCGATAGAGAAAGATGGCTATATTGAAGGCGTCTAATAGTCACCGCCCATTTCGCCCTTCCACAAATAAGAAGTGGATCTTATTTGAGGAACCACATTCAGACGTTTTGTCTCGAAAAATTCATCTTCAGTGTATTCGTTCCAAATTTATCTAAATTTTTTATTTAGATTTCTTTGTTTATTGAATTATCGTACACTGTACGTGTCGTTAGACCTTGTGAAATCCATCTATTATAGTATGTTTCATGCGTAATTCCAACAAAGAAAAATGGTTCAAGTGCTTGTGTAAACACTTTATTTGTATATTTTCTTATGTAACAGTTGACATTTCGAAGACTGTAAGATGACTGTTTTCATTGTAATTTAATTCAAATCTTGTTTGTAGAAATTCAGTATGTTACTCAAATTAATAATTATGTCTCAAACTCGAGGAAAAAATATTATAGAAGGAAAATCATATGACGTGCTTGGAAGTATAAATCCCAGCAAATTGAATTATCAAGCTCAGAAAACTGATTTATACTATAAGGCCTTTTTTATGTGTAATATATTGTTCAGGTACAACAAAAAATGTAATTTGCTCTCACCCCATCATCTTTTCATCACGAAAACGTGAAGTCTTGTAGGTACGTGGGTATATAACATAATATATGTATAAAAAAATGAGCAAAGGCGTGGAGGCTATTATATAGCCATCAAAATTTTTCGAATGTAAAGAATACGGGTAAAAACTGAAGCTGTTAAGTTAACTGGAAAAATACTTATTTACTAATTTCTGCAAAATTACCTGGAGTGCGTAAAAATTACAGTAGAAGTTAGATATAATTTCATCGGGCTCATCATTTTCTGAAGCCGCAGCTAATAGTGTATGTAACAGTCTGCTAAACTAACAAGCACCACCGAAACTCAACAGCTAATGGTCGTCGTCTTCGTCGTCATGCCAACTCCGCTGGTCCCGAAATCTAGTCAATATTTTAAAATAATGTGGGAGCTTTTACCCTAAATTCGCTACATTATTCTCCATAATAGGGTACCGGCTAGAAATTTTCCGGGAAGCGGAACAAAATATTTAATAAAACTTAATAACTGCTATAATTAATTTACATCTCGCGAGATATATAAATATATTTAGATGTTGTCGCAGGGTTGTCGTTGTCTTCTTCGCTTATTTCATCATACTGTTTACGAGGAAGTTATGAAATGATTTCCCTGATTTAATATCTTAAAATAACTGTATAGAGGAGCTCGTCTCGTCTTATTTATCTTGCTAATTAATTCTAGTTAGGATCATAATAAGTTCTTTATTAGGGCGTATTTATTTTATAACGTTTATTAATATGCTCTAATTAGCCTAATATGAAGAAAAACGCGTTTGCGTGGACTTATTACCCTAATTAATTTATATACTTCAGAAAATAACAGCAGCAAAGGAATTGTTCACATTTCATTCTATACGTTCCTCAAAACTTTGTTGTATATTTTGTGTGATTGTGATATTTCTCACTTAACGGTACAACAACGTTGGCCAAAATTTGAGATACATTTGATTTAACAAAAATATTCTTATTGTCTTGTATCTCAAAACAAAAAACGTTACGTTTATGGTTCACAGAAAAAAAAATCGCCTTCTTTACTATGTCGATCTTTTATAAATTCGATTTTAAATTCTATTTGCTTTAAGCCGACTCAAGCCATACGTAGATGGGACAAGTTTTTTTTTGTCGTTTTCCAGCAAAAAAGCCGGCGTTAGCTTCCGAATTGCGGTCTGCAGCACGTCAATCTCGCTCTTCTTCATGAAAAAAAAACCAGACACATTTTGCGGTAGCAGCCGGACCGACTAGTCTAGTGTAGACCTAACCAACCGCGACTTCGATTTCATCAGTCGACAATCTGTTGAGGGCTAGATAAAATTGCCGGTGAAGAGGTTTTTCATTACAACGGGCGTAAAAGGAGGTATTTCTCCTTATTACATTCCAATGCCCGTTTGCACCGAACTTAATGCATTACTTAACATTAATTCAGTAGTTATAATGTGTGTATACAGGGTGTATCTAAATAACACCGAAAAAATTCAAGGGGCGATTCTCCGATGAAAATTAATAGGGGTCTTTGGTATAAAATTTTTTGAAAAAACCCTCCCCTGAAAAGTTACGCCCCTCCTAAAATTACAAAAAAAAATTGTTTTTCTTTTTTATCTTCCACGTACATCAAGCTAAAGAAACCAAACTTGGTGAACATTATCTGTCAATAAAACTACACTTTTTGAAATTTTTTCAACCCTGAACTATTTTTGTAAGGGGTTGAAATAATCAACCCCTATGACATTTTTTCTTATAATTTTTTTTTC
>NW_019416541.1:33846-36931 GCF_000390285.2 Anoplophora glabripennis | reverse complement strand
CTTGCTATTGAAAAAATAAAACTTGTTTATTTGGTATGGCTGGATTCAGTTTTCTATAAGCTTTTCAACGAGCCCCCTCTTGCCTTATGTTTCCATTTGAAAAAAAAGTAGGGGTAGCTGGGGGTTAGGGGGTTGAAGAAAAATTAATTATTATATAACCGAAAGATGGAAAAAAATCAAAATCAGTTAACGTGTTTCGGCATTTAAAAAAAAATAACTCACTCAAAAGATATGAATTTTATTCCGTACTTCTGGTCATCCCTGTAGATAAAAATCGTTTCTTATTTGCAAAATGTGACTATTTTTTTGACAAAACATTTCTTGAGTTCCCGAACAACTTTGTTAAATACAGTCTTTAACGAAAACAAAAATTGAAATCACTTTGTTTAGGGAAAATTTGACATTTTGAAATTTTCTAGACGTCCTGTACATTTTATTACTGCCCACGGCTTCCCAAGATAAGAAAAACTTTTTATCAAGACTAACTTTTTCTCGAAAAATCAACAATAAAAAAGTTTACAAGAGAGATGTACCCTATCCGCGGACACACTGTATATTCTGTAGCTAGGAACGCGCAATTTTCCCTACAATACAAATTTTTTTGCTTCCTTTTAATTCTTTATGAGTTTTAACTGTTAATTAATTTAAATTTCGTTTTGGTAAATGCTCTCCTTCAATGTATATAGTCTGCCTAGCAACAGTGATATATTTACCGAAATTCACCGGAGTCGTTTCGAAACGAGCATGTCTTACGCTACATGGGACGATGGGAATGCGAATGTGCGAGTGCAATTGTTTAATTGTTGTTTAGCGCGTGTGTGGCATGCGCGTGTGTTCCCAGAGTAACATAAATTTCGTTTTATCGAGTATATTTTGGTGTGATTTCTGATGCAGTGAACTAATAGTGTCGACAGATATTTAAAAAGTTGTGTTGTGTAGTGTTTATAGAATAGTGACTAAAATTCGAGCATACACTTTCGCATCATACGCTGCTGCGTGCAGGGCATATGAGGTTATAGATAAAATGGAGATAATGGTAGCTGTTAATAGTGTTAATAGTTCAAATTCAAATAGTGCCTTAAATACATCGTGTAGGTGTATTATTTCTCAGCATCCATGTTTGAAGGAAACAAGGAAATTATTTCGAAAGGTAGGCTAATTTCTAAATTAAATTACTTAGTATTTTAGACATTTTCAAACCGAAAATTATTAACAATGTTAATAGTTAATGTGAATAGGCTCCGATTTAAACAATTTGCATAAAGCTTATCATTTTTATTGTGTAATAGTCGTAATGATGACGAAAACCATTCTTGAAAATATATCTACATTTACAAATAGGTACCTTGAATGTGCTTAAAACAAATCTTTGCCAAAAGCATCTCCTCGCGCTGTGCCTCGGAATTTCAAGTTCTTAATGTACATATTCCACGGCATGCAGTCACTTTAATTATCAATCAGTACGTACGTGCACTTTCCGAGCTCACGGTGATATAGGTAAACCGTAAATGACAAGCAGCTATTACTGCTATTAGTAGACTTTTGATACGGCGGGATAGACGATTAGCGCGAGTAGTTTTGCCATTCGCGGGGGAGACCGGAGCTAATCGGAAGCGTGGGTGGGGCGGAGTGGGGTATTTTTGCAACGACGGACAGCTGCTGTCACCTTTCACAAGTACATAATAGATTAAGAAAATTGTTATTTGCCAGTTAATAAGTTTCTAAGTTGCTTAAATTTGGTCGCGCTGAAGAAAAAGTGTATTTTCTCAATAAAAGGGAAAATCAGGAAATATACGACTAAGGAACCCATAGGACGCTGCAGAAAATAAACTCCGTTTGCCTCTTTAAAAGTCGTACTAGCAAAGTTAAAGTGTCTAGGAGGAATTAAAGGCGAAAATAAAGCAAACAAACCGCTCCGGATTGCTCCAACGCTCGGTATTATTTTATGCGTTCGGAGTGAATCATTATGCAAAACCGGTCCTCTGCCGAATAGGAAAAGTTTAGAATTTGCAACGCAAGTTGCAAATGGAGATTATTCTTTGTAGAAGTTGTTGCAGCAGCGGGGAATGGGATTATGCCGTGTCTTATCAAACCCGGCTTTTCTCCTCCTTTGTCGGGCTTAAATGTTTCATTTCTACCGAGATCGGCGGCGGTATTTACGCTTTACGTCCGGCGAAATAAGAAATGAACGGGATGGAGGCCAGGGATGTGTGTAATTGTATTTTTGCCTCGGCCCGTTTTGTTTGCGGAGATGTCTAATTTGGGGGGAGGAATTTCTCCGGGGATCACCGATGATAATGTCGAGTCGACCCTAAAATATTATTAAAGGGGGATTCTGTTGTGTAAAGTCTTGATTATGCCGTGGAAAAATTGAACTGAAATCAGTTACCTTCAGACGTAGTCGTGTTGACATCCGAAGTTAATGGAAACTTGATTAAAACTTTTCAATCGGATATAAGTTTAATTGTAAGATGTTTTAATTAAAAATACACTATTCACAAAAATTGAGATAAAGAAATCCTCAATTTTTAGGTGATTGTGAAAAGAGCGTTATCAACATCGTTGCCTAAGATTAGATGCCGTTGTTATTGCTTGTATTGATCTTGCTGGTGCTTATGCTTCTGTTGTTGTTGTCGTTGTTGTTGTTGCCGTAGTAGTAGTAGTAGTCGTTGTAGTCAGTGGCGGCTCGTGACTTTTTGAGATGGGTGGGCAAATTTTTTTTTCTCATGTACCTTAATATCATATAATAATTGCAATCTACGTTAGTCTATTTACTTTTGAAAGTGTAAAAAACTTAAGAATTATGAAGATAGTTAATATAAATATACCTGAAAATTAATTTAGTTATTCCAAAAGTATACCTAATAGTTCAGCAAGAACAAACGAGAATGTCATCACAGTGATTTCTTGCCGGGATAGGGGATAAGGCAAGGATTATGGCATAGAAGGACATATAAAAAATTATATAATTCTCTAAACAAATAGTAAAATTCTCTATCACTTTTATAGCTGAAATTACTAACGATAAATTATACTAAAATTCTAATAAGTAAATAAATAAATAAATAAATAAATAAGTAAATAA
>NW_019416541.1:28787-31849 GCF_000390285.2 Anoplophora glabripennis | reverse complement strand
TTTGTAAGTAACAAATCAGTAAAAACAATGCAAAACTAGTACGACGCCACACAATTATTTACATATTCCAATAACATAACTTCATTACTGATCGGAGGCTGGAAATCTGTTGGGTTGGTACTTCCGAACTTCACGAAGAAATTGACGAAAATTAGAACATGCTCTAATTCGTCAAGAACTTGATGAATAAATTCATGAAGTTATTTGACAGCAGATTTGGTGCATTACACTTGTCCAATTTCTTAATGAAGCGACTTCATGAATTAAATTGATCAATAAATTGTCAATGTATAATAGCTATTAGAAATCATAAAATAAAAAATACAGTGGAAAAAAATTTTTAAATGTTTTTTACTCATCATTCATATAAAATTTGTTTTAATTTTACGTTTTAATAGACAATAAACAATTTTTTGGTACTGTATTAGTTGAAATGCGGTTTCAATTTTAAATCAAACACACTATGCAGTTATAAAATAGACCTTTTTAGTGGATACGTCACATGCGCCAAATAATGGGCAACCCCATAGTAGGTACATATGGTCATGAAGAATTTCTCAATATTTTTACTAGATCGATTTTCGACCTTATGTACTTGGGACATAAGTGCCAAAAAATAGCTTCTTTGTCATTACCTTAAATATCGCGATATTCTGGCAATATTAGAAATATTTAAGAAGTTTCAGATCCCAACGCCTTTTGATTTCCCAATTAATTACCGAGCCTCAGAAACGTTCCAAGGTAAACAGACATTTCTTGCAGCGATCTATACGAATTAATATCTTAAGAACTCTGTGTCTGACTTCTGTCGTCTGGCTCGGCAAAAGGAATCTATTATCGCGCCCCATTAAGATGTCATCCTAGGGATTATGTCTGCAGACGGAAACGGTGGAATATCAATAATTCCCCTATATTTGTGCAAATAATTCCTCTAGCAAACAACGGAGATCAAAATTTATACTCGAAAAGGTAAACTGGTAGTATTTCGTAATTATGTTTTGAAGCGGATAAATTGGAATGGACAGTGTTTAATTTTGCTGAAATATTATACTTCTGTGTTACTACTGTATTTTATTAATTCAACTGTAAAAAGTGTATACGTAGTAACATAACGTATTAAAATGTTTAATAATTAGCAGTATTTCGTTCCCATATTTCCCGTCCGCATATTTTTTCTATTTTCAGTTATACGTACCTAATATACATAACATTCTTCCCCCAGACCCAGAGATTTTATATCTACATCCCCGAACTTATGTCAACAATTTTGCGTATCTAAGTATGTCTTCATTTCCCCCCTTTCCAAGAAATATGTATATAAAAGTCATCCGCATAAAAGAAAAAGTATTATGCGTTATATGAGAAGTTACTTTACGACTTATTTTTATCGTCAAAAGAAACGTATCCAGTTTTTCAATGTATTCCCTGAAAAACATGTGATACCTCTCTCGCTATTCAGCTTTTACAGGCTGAATAATATCGTATCGAATCTCATTTCATAAGCCTTTTTAGGGATGATCCGGGGTTAGTTGCCCTAACAACGGGGTCGTTAGATACTGTCGTTTTATATTTTCAGTCGTACTAATTATTTAAAGCTTTGATTATGCCTTTAGGGCATTTGTATTTAGTTAATCTCACCTACTCGAAAGATATAATAAGCCAAGTCACAAAAGTTCTTGGAGAAATAATAATAATGTAACAAATATATAATCTTTTACAATTAAAATATTATTGAAAATAATAATAATAATATTTTACAGACATAATTTTACAATGTATAGGACAAGTCAAAAATACATGCGCACAAACATACACTGTACTTACAAGAACATAATTACAAATTATACAATAATAGCAACTACAGATGTAGTGCAATCGTTACACCGTCAAAAATTCCTTATCTAAATAATATAATATTCATCTAAGGTATAATAACATTTAAAACAATTAGGAAGATGATTATACAGCTTAATACCCGCATATGAAATTGATTGTTCGATTTTATGAGTTCTATGCCTCAGTAATACCAATAAATTGGGATTCCTTGGTGTATAATGATGCAGAGACGAACTATGAAGATATTTGTTCAAATTTTCTTTGATGTATAATAAAGAATGAAATACAGGGTGGCCAAATGAAAACGAAACAGAGCCATTTTCAGGAACTGCGTCAAGATTGCAGAAAAACGTTCAGACCGGTCGATTTTAGATTAAAGGGGGGACATTCTTTGCTGATATTTTTGACTCCCCCACCCCAAAATATTTAAATGGCATTGGGGGTTGAGTAATATTTCTTTTGAAAGCTCTTGCAATTCTCTTTACAACATACTTTATAATTCCGACCAATACTTTGAAAACAATTTACATTTTAAAACTTAAATTATGTTTAGTTGCTTACTTACTACTTAGTTGATTAAATGTTCAAACTGATAATCGCCCGCTTCCGTACAAGAATAAAGATTTTGTTCGAAACGTTCGCGCACATTCCGCAGCATTTCGTGATTCGACGGCATTCGTCGACGATTGTTTGACGCAAATCTTCCAGCGACGCCGGCTGTGTTTTATAGGTTTTACTTTTTAGGTATCCCCAGAAAAATAAATCAAGGGGCGATAAATCCGGTGATCGAGGTCACTCAATGCTGCCTCTTCTCCCAATCCAATTCCGTAGAAAACGTTGGTCCAAATACTGACGGACATTTAACTCTTGGGTTTGAATCGGACCAATAGCGGCAATTGTGACGATTTACCGCCCCGTTCAAGAAAAGAACTGCATTCATTAGAAAAAACAGATGTTAAAAAGGAACTGTGGATCGTTCCCTGCACGCCCACTCATTATTTCGCAAAATTGCAAACGGCGGTCATAATTATCCTCATGAAGTTCCTGGAATAAATGTATTTTGTATGGATGGAATTTATTCTTCTTCAAAATGGTTTGTATGCTAGTTCGATTGATCCCAGACACAGATGCCAGCTGCCTCGTACTTAATGTAGGATCGAGATGAACTTGTCCCAAAACTGCAACTTCACTAGCTTCATTAACTATAGGTTTTTCAATTTCTCGTT
>NW_019416541.1:4674-28739 GCF_000390285.2 Anoplophora glabripennis | reverse complement strand
TGCGCGAACGTTTCGAACAAAATCTTTATTCTTGTATGGAAGCGGGCGGTCATCAGTTTGAACATTTAATCAACTAAGTAGTAAGTAAGCAACTAAACATAATTTAAATTTTAAAATGCAAATTTTTTTCAAAGTATTGGGCGGAATTATAAAATTTAAAGTCGCAATTCTGTTGTAAAGAGAATTGTAAGAGCTTTCAAAAGAAATATTACTCAACCCCAAATGCCATTTAAATATTTTGGGGTGATGCTTACCCTTACTTGTGGGTGAAAGTGGCTGAGTCAAAAATACCAGCAAAAAATATCTCCCTTTAATCTAAAATCGACGGGTCTGAGCGTTTTTCTACAATCTTGACGCAGTTCTTGAAAATGGCTCTGTTTTTGTTTTAATTTGGCCACCCTGTATATAATAATGCAAGGGAAACTCATAATTTTATTATTAATAAAAATCGGCTTCCAAGAGTCCCTAGGAGAGAGATTGAAAATAATTCTAATAATTTTTTTTCTGCGACCTAAACAATCTAATAGTGTCGGTGGCACAACCCCACAACACTACATTATACGTAAGCATATTATAAACCAGGCTGTAATAAATAGTTGGCAATGAAGTCACCGGCAGTGATTGTCTTAGTTTTAATAACGCATAGTAACTATGACTGATTAAGCTGTTTAATTAGTAAGGATATATGATCCGACCATCTTAAATTGTCGTCAATATACACTCCCAAAAATCTGATGCATTTTTATGAAGTTATCGAGTTGTTAAAACAGTAAAACTTAACTAATAATAAAAGGTGACAATGATAAGCAAAGATTAATAACATAAAATACTTAACGGACAAGAAAAGACTTTTAACATTAACTTTAAATAAGTAATGGTATTCAGTTTAAAGATCATCTTAAGCGTGTTTTCCAAATGATATTGTTTTTTTTTAAAGAATTGATATAAGAGACAAATTTGCTTAAAATGTTTAAAACGGAATTTCAATCATTGGTTGGCTCTGATTAGCTCGTGTTGCGTTTTCTTCGAAAGGGTTACATACTTGTGTGTTATTAGCATCAAAGTGTGTCTGGCAGTGAGATAGTACCGAGATATTTAATCCGTTGTCCAAAGGATAAGGTGAATTTGATTAAAAAATAAAAAATCTTTATGTTCCCAAATCTGTTTGCATACCATACCCAAACGTTTTTGGGATTGGTGAACACGGATTCTGAAAGAGAGTTCAGCGAGGTGGTTGTTTTTTTTTCAAGGTCATTTGAATGTCGAAATTCCTCAAATTTCTCAGGTTGGTACCTCGTCAGGATAGTGCGATATCTACAAATGTTGTTTGGGTCATTGACAGAGTTGCCAATGGTTCCCGGATAAAATACCCATACAGGATTCGCCATTACCCACAAATACCTACATTACAATTTTTTACAGGCGGCATATATAAAATAAATAATCGATCTTTATTAGATTTCAAACAAGAATTAAAATAAAACAAAGGATCTATACGGTTTTTTATTCGTTTTAAAATGGCATGTTTAATCGAAATGGTAAGTTATTAACTGCCAGTAATCCACATAATTTAAGTTCAGCCCTTTTGGTAGACTCTTCAATGCGATTTGTCATAAGGTCACTTATTTTGTTATTCGATTTAATTTGTTTAACATTATTTTTATGTTTTTCTGAAGACTGATGTCATTAATTGCCCATAAAAATGATTTGTATCGACATCAGTCTTCAGAAAAACAATAATAATGTTAACTGGGCACTCGTAGCATAGCACAGGGTCACAAGAAACAAGAAGGCACATATTAATAATTAGTGAGACGGGCGGACTAAAGGCTGTCCTGGAGGCTTTCGTTTTGGCGAAAATAGTACATATTATCAACTAATATCAGTTCAGAGTAACTCTAAGTTGCTACTAGCTGCTTTTAGCTACTATTTTTGCCAAATTGAAAGGCCCTCTGTGTTACAACGAGAGTATTATATCTATCCCCTATTATCTTATGTATAAAATAAGAGATAGCAATACGCGTAGAGTAGGTTAGCCACCTACAACGCAATAGTAGTGGTAGTGATTGCAGACATCAGCGGTTCCGATTGGAAAGTTGAGCGAAAATTTAAAATCCTCTTAGGACTTAGAGTACGACAATATTATTACATATTGACTCGCCTTGGACAGAGGCGCGCCTTCGCTATCCAACAACCCCTCGAGGCATTTCGCTCGTCCGTTAGTATCGGGTACGCTGAATATTTGATACTACAATTGCTCCGCAGCACGGCTACCAACATATCGAATCCTCGTTAATCCGTAACGGCGGCGGCGACACCCGCCGCTCGAGTCCCGGTCCCTCAGCATCAGATCCCCGACAGAGCCGCGCTGCATCGCACACGCCGCCGACCGCCGCCCGAACCGCCGCGAACATCGGCGACGACACGGTTCTTCCGCAGATCCACACACACACACACACACCGTCGTCGCAGCCTCCTTGGACCGCGTCACCGAACAATCGCAGGTCGCAGCTCGAAACGCTCTCGAAGACGCGACGCCTTGTGACAGTGCCTGGTCGGGGTTCGACTGCATATCGCAGTATTGCACGCATTCTGCAGGTTTGATCAGTCGTGTGTGCATTGCCGCGTCGCGAGGAACAATAGACTTAATCAAAGGCGGTGCTTTGTATGCTCGTTGTTCGAGTCCCTGTGTTTTTTTTGACAAGCGTCCTGGTTTTCCTCGGAAAGGTTAACATACAAGAACTTAGCAGGTATCTAATGAATTTTCATAAATTAGTTTTATTGTTGTCTGGCTGGGTTTGTTGGGCGAGGCGTTGGAATGCGGAAAATTTAATAAAAGCTACGCGTGAAATATGTTGGCAGCGATAGTTTTATTTAATAACACCGGCACACAAAATATATAAAAATGGTCTTTAGCTTTGATTTGACCCAATAGGTATTTGACGGGCTGAATCCAAATATGAAGTCCGTTTAGCTCAAACACCCCCAAAAGTTTGAGTAATTGGCAAAAAATTATGAAAAATCGCCGAAAATCACGTTAGTAATCTCAAAAAAAATCAAAACAATTTCTTCTGAACTTGATCAAGTGGGTTTCTTATACATTTTTATGTGCTGAATCCAAATCTGAAGAATTTGAAGCTGTGTCCTCTCAAATTTTGCAAAAATCGCAAATTAATTGCAAAAAAAACCACCAGAATTAGCGAAAAATTGCCAAAAATCACGTTGGAGAGCGCAAAAAAAATCGAAAACATTTTTCTGACCTTAAGTGGTTTCTTATGTATTTTGAAACGTTGAAATTCGAGTCTGAAGTCTACTAGCTGTGCCCCCCACAGATTTGCAAAAAATGCAAATGAATAATTTGATTGTGTAGATTTTTCACTATTTGTTAATAAAAAAGATTATGAGGAACTTTGGACTTTCTTTCTGAAAATTTACACTGTTATTGATTTTGAACATTGAAGTAAATAGCTTCATCTCCAAGCAAAATATGGTAATGTTAACAACAATAAGCCTTGAACCTCGAATAATTTTTTTTATTAGATTTTGAGCAAAAATACCTAACATTTTACGTTTACATAGATGTAAATACTATTTTTATCTGTTGTCAAATGATACTATACAGGGTGGTTCCTGTTTAAAAGTATTAACGTAGATACAGAGTGTCTAATATATTTAGTTTTTTACAGCAAGTAATAACAAAACCTAATTAGGTACGTCTGATGGCGATATAATGTTCTTTAAAAATGACCTACAAACTATTCACTACAACCACCAGTGGCGTGGTGGACGGGTAATCGGTGCCTCTTCTTTAAACATAATTTTTACGCCTGTTTTTTTTTTTAATTTTATGACATTTTTCAAATCGCTGATCAATTTTAAACGAAAACATGTTCAATTGTGAAAGTGTCATAAAAGTAAAAGGTTCTCAGTAAATAGCGTGAAACCCCACATAAAGATTACACAAAATCTTAGATCATTCGACAGATCTGTTAAGCGATTTAATTATTTTGGTGGTCATTAGTTGTTAGTAACTCACAAATAAGTAATTGTTAGTACCATTATAACATTGTAATTAAAATGGATAAGCAGAAGATGTCCTGTAGGCATCATGATTTCAACACTCACCCGACATTAATCCACTTGACTACTTTTTGCATGGGGTCATATGAAACAATAGGAATTATTACAGTTTGTTTTTAAATACATGTTTTCAAATATGTAAATAACGCTCGAAATAACGCCATAAAAAATTTATCTTTATAAATGTAATAATAAAAAATTTTCAGTTCGTTAAAATTTTGTGTAATCTTTATGTGCACCAAAGAGGTTTTACGCTTAATAGATCAGCGACGTCAAAAATGTCTTGAAATTTTAAAAAAACTCAAATTCTATTTTAAAAAACGCGCTGACTACCCGTCTACCACAACACTGGTGGTTGTAGTGAATCGTTTGTACGTCATTTTGAAGGACATTTTGTCACTACAAGACACCCAATTTGGCTTCTTTGGTGCTTACTGTTTTTTAGATATCACGAAAAATTAAATCAGTTTGTATATCAGTGGATATCAGTCTTTGAATTCTTGTCTTGCATTGTTTTTTTTTTTCAAAATGTTCTTAGATTCTCCGCCCGTTAGTTTACTGAAGGATATACGCTTACTTTAAGTGTAATCTAATAAAAGATTCTTTGTGATGAAAGTATGAGTATAGTCGTGTATTGTTGGCGTATCAGGATATTATTAAATTGTATCTCACATTAAACAAGACAGGAGAATTCGTGCTAACAAATGAAATTAACATTTCATCTTTTGTGAAGTGTGAGCGAAGTATATTGGTGATGACAACATTTATACTTTATTTTGTATAAGAACGACCCAAGGAAAATTTTTTACTTGCTTACAATACTTTTGCACTGTTGATTTATGTTATTAAGACTTGTCCGGATATAGCAGGTGTTTTGCGAGCTATTGACCGATGAACGAATAAAAATTGTTTACCTAATATTCTCACATTATTTCGCCGTGTTTAGTATTTTCATAGTCTAGGTAAATTGTTTGTAATGTGGTGAGGTTTTATGGACACATAACTGATAATAAAACTTTATGTTCGTACATATACATACATAAATAATGAATGGTTTTAAAATATATATTTATTTAATACAAATAATGTGTCTACCATGTTTCACTTATTGTTAGCTGGTGGTAGTATCAAAAATATAATAAATGCAGGTAACCACGCCAAAGTCACGCAAAAATCAAGGTCATGTTTACAGTTTTCTTCGATTATCGTGGCGTAGTGCACTATCATTTCTTTCTAACCGGCCAAACTGTTAACAAGGAATATTATTTGGTTGTTATGCGCCGTTTGCGTGATGCTATTTGCCGCAAAAGGCCGGAATTATAGACAGACAACTCTTGATTTTTGCATCATTATAATGCATAGCACTGATAATTCGAGACCATTTCGCCAAAAATTCAACTCGACAACTACCGTATTGGTCTGATTTAGCCCCGAGTGACTTCTAGTTATTCCGTAAACTCAGGCCACTCCGTGGACACCGTTTCGACTCGATCGAGGAAATAAAAGCCGAAAAGATTCGTTGAAAAACAACGGAGTTACAGACTGTCAAAGTTGACGGCCTATTATTAAACAAATTATGTTGGTAGCGGCAAAAAAAATACTGTCATAACCGTCAACCTGAGCACTTTTCCAGGTAAAAATATTTTAATTGTGGAAGTATGTTAAGTGCATAAGAAATATTGTCAAAAGTCAGTGGGTCGCTTGATTTTTGGCGAGCCATGGCGCGGCGGAAGGGTGGTGGAAGCGAACGACAGCGAGTCCGAAGAAAATGACGATAATATTCATAGTCCTGCCGTTAAAAAAGCGAAATTCGCTTGAAATTAATATATTTGACAGTCTCTAACTCCGTTGTTTTTCAACGAATCTTGACGATTTTTTTTAACAAAGCTGTTTTCATAAGCTTTTCGAATATGTAATAATATATAACTATATCACGCGCGTGCGTCGTATATTTCATTTTGCAACTAAGGCTAAAAAATTTAAAAAATTCCAGGTTGCAAAATTGAACTTAAAAAAAATAATAGATTTCATTGTATTATTATGAAATCTACCATGAAAAAAATCAGTGCGATTGTGGAAGATTCTCGGGATCGTCCAGGCTAATAAATTAGTTAATTTGATTAGGTATAAGCCCATAACTTGTAAACTATTGAACTTACCGATTCCAGATTTCGTGTGAGTTATTAGACAGTGATACGGAATGAGAGGATGCGATGCCAAAACGTTCTGGTAATAACGCAGTTTATAAATGTTTAATTCAATAGTCATATAAACTTCCGTTTATAACTTTTGATCTAATCAATTTTTTTTGACGCTCGAGGGCTAGTTTTATAGGTCTTTTGAAGACGAAAAAAAAAGTAGTTTACTGTTTTCTCGCGGAAATGAACTGAATGAAGTTATAAGCGAAAAACGTGAATTTACGTAAAAATTATACAATTAACCAGCCTGTAAACAACCTTCCCCCTCATTTTTATGACTGTGGAAACTAATATGTTATTGTACATAATATTTAGCATCTATAGTGATAAATTCAGCTTGCCGAAACAAAAGGTCGCGTGCAACTCTATATTTACTCGCCTAATTATGCCTGAGTAGGTTTACAATACATTTCAATTCACATTCACATTTAACTTATTGAAAATCATTAAATTTTTTTCAACCAAACAGTTACTTGTCTTCAAAAAAGTTATTGCAATGACTGAATCTGACTTGGCAACAACACTATTTTATATTTCGCCCAATTCAATCTTGAGTCTAATGAAATAAATTAATTTCAGATTAGTTTAATTAGAAATTCTAATTTCTTCCGAATGCAATAAACAAAGAAAAGTAAGTACACAGAGAACGGTTGTTGACATTTCCTAGCATAGAATTGCATTTCTTCGTAGTAGAGATAAGGATTTTATTGTCTCTTATATCAACATTAATTATAATTTATCTCTTCCTTTTTGCGTGCGTCCGGTCTGTTGGAATTTGTGGAATCAGATACTTTTGAAATTCAACGCCGTTTCCAAGAATCGCTTCGTTATGAACAACAACATTGTAAATAAACATTAACAGTGCAATGATCTGATGTCGAGGCGATATTTCTTCGTTTTCTGTAATTTCCTTTTTGTTTGCTTTGTATCTACTGCCCTGTAACACAATTTGTCGGATATTAAAGAAATTTAACGTGGGGGGAAGACTTGAAAATCAAAAAGCACTTTCGACGTTTTATCTGGGAAGATAAACCTCATCGACCAATAATCCTTCGGTTCACTTTCAGATCCGGAGTTTTGAAATATAGCCCGAAGTGCAGCAACTCCGTACCTCCGGTTCCCAGCTTTATAAATCATCAAAAAAGAACTACGACGTATCCCGACAGGCGTACTACAATTTATCCACATTGTATTATTTCAACCTCCTCGGCCTTACTTGGAATTGTTGCCGCTGAAAGGGTTGCCTCTATTTATCTTCATATATCATAATGTAAATCAAACTTCACTTGTACCGGACGTAATCCCGAGCTTTGCCGGGATTGTTTTTCTTTCCGCGGAAAAAGAAAATATATCTAAAACCTAAGGCGCTAGTCTGAAGTACAACATACATAAAATATATACGCAAATATATTGTAGCGAAAGGTTGCTTGCGTTCGAAACAGTATTCTTGCTGTAGTTCTATTGAAAACTATATTTAAACGCAGAGCTTTCTGATAAGATGCAAGTTGTTAAGTTAACAGAACAAACTGGACGTGAATAATAAACAAGATAAGTTTGCTTCTACCAAAGCTTTTACATAAATATAATCTTTGTTTTCTGAACGTTTATGTTCTATGCAGTCTGAAAATTGCTTGCGTTGTGCTTGGTGAAATAGTACCTTTGAAGACTTGCTTTCTAGACGTAAATATTCTTAAAAAAACTTTACGTAAATTTTTTGTAGATGCAAATATTCAAGTGGAAGAAAGAAAATTATTCCAAATCGTACGACAAACTGAAATCAAACGTTATAAAAAGTTTGGAATCACCGGTGGGATGAAAAACAGCTTGACAACTTTTATTTCACTTTATAAATTCAGATATGGGTAGGTGGGTCTAGTTGTCGATTTGAAAGTTTCTCTCTTTTCCTGTCTCCTCGGTATACCCTTGTTCTCTTCCTGAACGCTGAAATATATGTACCTGCTGTTAAATTGGCTCTATCCTGTTGCTTCCCCTTTTTTTGCAGCAAAGAACGGTACGAAGGCGTTTCAAGGAACCTGTGACAAATCTGGATGGGTTCAATTCTACCGAATTGAAAATTTTGTTTTTACCGAATGTTGTTTATTGGCTGGCATATGTATAGTATACAATATGGTGCTGTATTTTAGTACCACAAGGCTACTAGGACTATAATGAAATTCGTTATAGTTGGTACTATTGTTCGTTACAAAAATTATATTACTATTAGTATCTACAAAATGCATATTAACTCTTGATATTTTATTTGAACTAAACTGTTTTTTATAAATAGATGTGGTTTTCTTCTGTCCTATGGAATAAACAAATCTATATGTATAAACTCTGCAAAAAAATTAAAGGAGCAGAAAAATTTTCCAAATTTTTTTAATGATCTTTGAAAGGCGTTAATTTCGTGAATAATGATCGTTTCGAGAAAAAAAGGAGCATCTTGAAGATTGACGATTCTAGTTTTGAAATCTTGAGAAGATACATTTTTTTCAGCATCACTCTCGACGCAATCAAAAGAAATAATGCAAGGCAAATATTTTACATTTTTTTTGTTCAAAACTGCAAATGTCAGGGTCATTTAGTCTGATTTGTCAGCTTCAATTTGTTTTTTTTTTATTTTCTGTACGATTATTTGTCAGAGATATCGGCTATTGAGCGACCTTTTTTTTATCGCCGATATCTAATCAACTAAGGATCGTACAGCGAACGAAAGGTGGATTTTAGATGTTTGAGAAAAAAAAAATTATATTCGGTATTAATTTGAAAAAAAATTACTTTTTCTGCTGTTTTGGAAAATCAACGACTACTTCGCAAATATTGTGAAAAGTACCAGTGTTTGTAGGGTTTTTTTAGCCCAATCCTTTCCTGAATCGTCAAAGTGTTATAAAAAATTAAAGGAGCAAATTTATTGCTCCTTAAACATTAGTGATTTAAGATGAAACAAATTTTTTTGCGTTATCTTTTTCACAATTTTGCGTTATATACTCATCGAATATTAAAAAAAAAACATTCAAAATTTTGAAAAAAATCGAATTTTTCAAATTTTTTTTCCTTAAAAATTAAATTCTGGACATTTGAAATATTCAATGTGTTATTGTAAAAAAGAGGACGCAAAAAATTTTCAAAAATTTATTTTTTTTTTCAAAATTATATTTTTTCAAAATTTTGATTTTGTTTCGATGTTTAACGAGAAATTGTGAGAAAAATAAATAAATTTATTTCATCTTAATCAGTAATTAATTGATGTTTAACGAGAGATAAACGTACTCCTTTAATTTTTTCATAGAACTTTGGCGATTCAGAAAAGGAAGAGGATTCTATCGATCTATTTAAAAAATTTACAGACTTCATATGCATATATTTAACTAAAAAAAGACCTACAAACATTGGTACTTTTCGCAATATTAGCAAAGTAGCCGCTGACTTTCCAAGACAGCAGAAAAGTTACTTTTTCCAAAAGGTCTTTGAAGAGAATTGATTCAGGTAAATTCACTTTCCGTTCGCTGTATGATTAAATCATGAAATTTGGATGATCAAAAAAAGAGGTGACTTTTTCAGTCAATAGTCGATATCTCACTAAAAAATAATTGTACAGGAAATAAAAAAAGCAAATTGAAGCTGATGAATCAGGCTAAAACTCCAGCATTGGTTAAGCCAAAAAAAATTTTCTGGGCCATGTGCATTGTAAAATTGTAAAATTTTTGCCTCGTTTTATTTCTTTTGATTGCGCCGAAAGTGATTGTAAAAAAAAATTTTATTTCAAGATTTCAAAACTGGAATCTTCAAGATGTTTCCTTTTTTTTTCTCGATACGACACATTATTCACGAAGTTAGTCTTCGAAAATCACTAAAAAAAATTGGGGATTTTTCTGTTCTTTTAATTATTCTTGCTGAGTGTATAACTTAACAACAAGAAAAGTTATCACTTATAATCTCCCTAGTGTTTGAATTATTTCCGGAAATTTTTCCGAAGGAACGCATTTTTTGAAAATTTCTGTTAATAAAACATAAAAAAACAACACGTTCCTTTCACTTTAGTAATAAATGAGACATTTAATTTTTGAATTCAAATATTTACCTTTGCAGTACAATTCACTTAGTGTTACTAAAATAGAAGGAAAGTAAGTTTTTGTAGAAAAGCGATGTCTATGTCAGTTTATCAAAGATTCTTATTAAAACATATAAAAACACATTCCTTTCACTTTAGTAATAAAAAAGGCATTTAATTTTTAAATTTAAATATTTATCTTTGCAACACAATTCACTTAGTATTACTAAAATAGAAGGAAAGTAAGTTTTTTGTAGAAAAGTGATGTCTATGGCAGTTTATCAATGATTCTTAATAAAATATAAAAAACACATTCCTTGCACTTTAGTAATAAAAAAGGCATTTAATTTTTGAATTCAGATATTTATGTTTGCAGTATAATTCAATTAGTATTACTAAAATAGAAGGAAAGTAAGTTTTTGTGGAAAACCGATGTCTATGGCAATATATCAACGATTCTTAAAAAATCATAACTGCAATCAAGTAGGCTTAGGCTTGTGATGTCAAAATCGTCTTCGCTATACATCACGTTGACAGTCATTTTCTCTAGATTCTAATTGTTTACAATTAAATCATGGCAGCGAACAACTAAAAAACTAATTTAAAACCTTATAGTATATGTAATTCTTGCTCCGAAATAGGGGACATTCTTATGTCTCGTAAAAATTTAAAGTATTTGCTGTATTTACTGAAAAAACTGGAATCAGTCCGCATTAAGAAAATCTTTTCGCAGCTATTCAAAAGATTTTGAAGGAAGATATCCCATCTTTTTTACGTAAAACCAGGGCTCAGCAGAACAAAATTTCATCAAATTATTAGGTACAAATATTTTATGAAACACAGACATCTGAAGGAAATGAAAGATAAAGGTAATAATTATGCTCCTCGTTACTATCCGTTGCGAAGAGAAGAGTTCCAGCCAGAATTTCAAAAACATTTAGCGTTAATAGAAGAAATATCAGAACAAATATTTGGTAAATAATTATTTGTATCTATTTATTATTTTAAAATAAATAAAAACATTACAAAACAAAATTCTGGATAGGTACTGATATTTGAACCATATGATAGCTGTCAAAAAAAATTCCACTTATTAATAATTTTGTTTGCCTAGCTTGGCAGGAGGAAAAAATTTTTTTACAACGTAGCCGTTAGTTTTTTTCGCTTTGCGGAAGCGTAGTAATCATATTGCAACTTTCTTCTTATTGTTCCAACATCCGGAATTAATTTGAGACGCGAAAGTTCGTGGGTAACGCGAAAATTTAAAGTTTATGCCCGATATTATGAAATTCTCGATTAAATCTTTGCCGGCGAGGTTTCCGCAAACGAGGCGGTCGAAACTTTGGCAATTTTTCAGGCGGGGGAATCCCCGTCTTGCCCGAGGATGAATCCGGCCCTACGAGGTGCAATTCGCCAGACAATATTTTGTAAGTTTTAATGGCGTCTAGCGCAACTTTTGAGTGATTATTTTCAAGTTGTAGATACTAGAAATGTAGCATTTGGTGTAGGTACCACTTTTCTAACGATCTTTTCTTAAAAAACTCTTTAACATCTGTTTTAATAAAATAAAATAGAATAATATGATAGAAAAAGTATGATCTTAGATCAAAAATATATTTATTTATACAGGGTGTCCCAATATTCTGTGTACATGGACTTACCACAGTTTCCTGTGATTAAAATAAGCAGATTTAACTAAATTTGTCTCCATCTTACACAGCATTTTAAAATTGTTTAAAAAAAAACATTTTTTTGGCAACCTTGATTTCCACTAGCGGCTCAACGAAGCAGCTAAATGATTAAATAATTTTTTTTAAGAATAACTTTTTCAATAAAATGAAAAATAAAAAATATTTCCTTCTTTTCAACTCTATCGGTGAACTAGCTGTACTTACACTATTCTCGTATTTTGTTTTATCCCTATATACAGGGTGTCCCGTTCATGTTTCAAAAAAACTTGTGTGCAAGTTCCTCATGGGAAAATAATAAGGGTAGTTCATGTAATTTTTTTTTTCTTAGACGCCCCTGTTTTCGAGATACAGTCTGTTGAAGTTGTTACCTTCCAAATGGTTTTCCTTAATTATCTTTAAATCGGCTAAAGATAAAAATGTCAAAATTTGTACTCGAGTAAACATCAACTGTGCGTTAAAAATAATGTGCAAACGGTTTCTTTCTGAAAAGCACTGTCGCCGATACAGGTAATTATAGGGGTACAATCGAAGAAAAAGTATGTTAAAAGTCAAAATTTATTACGTTTCTAAACGGTTCTGTAAACTGTAAAGGATACTACAAAAAAAAACGGTATACTTGTCGAAATTCGGTAGGATGTACCATTTTCGAGAAAAATGAAGTTGCATAGAAGGAAATGGGGGACAATTTCAGTATCTACTGTAGTAGTTCGAGTTTGCACATTTATTTAATTGTGCAGCTGTTTTGTTCTGTATGTTTCCTAATATTTTACTGATTTTACCACTTCATCAGTCCATTTTTTATCAATCTATTCAACAATTGTTTATTCCCACACATCTTGTAACCTTTCCTAATTAATTCTGTTTTGTACGTAAACTGTCCCAATATGAAGTGAACCAAGAAGAAAAAAAAACGTCCACGCAAAATACAATCTGCCAAGTCTTATATAGCTCATACAGCTTCATTCACACTGCACACAAATTCTGAATGTATCATAGCGATACGTATGGTAATTAGTGTACTGGCAGTAAACTTTACAACACCGAAAGCAATTGTGTTTACGTTAGATGAAATAATGCACCGAAAATCGTTTTGCATGGTCCTGTTATAATATATTCCGTTGATATTTCCTTATTGCTGAAAGTTGGAAAGTTTCCATCACCGAGAACTTTACAGTTATTGGCAGAGCGAATCCGGAATTTGTAAACTGCATTGTTAACAAAGGCTTTTCCGGTCATATCGAACTATAATAACTCACTGTCCATATTGATAACCCACATTAAAAACGTTATATTGTTGAGAAAACGCAATTTATTTATTGTGGAATTTTTTCGGCTTCGGCTTTATTAAAATCTACTAACAACGAAATTGAAATCATGTATCACTCCCACTCTGCTGTCTTTATAAGTCTTATTTCAGTAACAGATACCGATTTGTAGAGTATCGTGGCAATCAACCAGATAACTTTCATCGATTGTCAGGGGTTCAAGGTCAATTTTGGGGCCAGTGCTGTTTGTTATTTTTATTAATGATCTAACTGAATGTCTTGGTGCCAGTTGCCGACGGTCTTAAATTGTTCTTTGAAGTTAAATTTTCTATCGATTGCACTAAATTAGCTACAAGATAATCTTGACAATTTGAATATGTAGTTGGTGTTCGAAACAAAAACCTTTTTGAATTCAATGTCTGGTAGTATCATAAGCTCGAGAGTAATTTAAGTAAAAGCAAATTCTTTAACTTTTAAATCACCTGTACACTGAAAAAAAATTATTTGGATTAAATGAGCAGATAGTTTTAAATGCCGCAAATGTTATTTTATTCTATTCAAATATATATACTTTCGTCAAACTATGTGAAATATTTGTAATCTATAATTTTTCTTAGAATTTATATTATTTGTAAATATATATAATTTAATTCAAATCTTTTATAGTTTTGAAATTTATTATCTCGGACTTTAACTACAATGTCTCTTACAGTTCATCATAACTGCAAATATATTTGTTTCAAACTACCAGTTTCTTAAAATATATGTATTAATCTCGGTATTAATGTAGGAATTATTCAAGACAAATGTATCATATTATAGTCAAACTTATGTTTTCTTGATCGTTCCAACTATATAATGATGAGGACCGTCAATAAGTCCCAAACTGACCTATGTCTGGTTGGTTGAACTTACGAACGATCCTAGCTTGTTGTACTAGGTGTAGTGAGTTTGAATCAAAATATTTTCTATTACTGAGGAACATTTATATCCAAATATATTCTTAAAATAAGTATGTACAATCATTTGACCAAAACTATTCAATTTTGTATTAAACAAACGATACATTAATATACATTACAAAACATGTTTTTTTTTAAATCTATGTAGATCATAAAATTAAGAACAGAATTCGTTTAGCCATAAGTATCAAATATGCTGCCTATTTTTAAAGTAAGAGATTTTATTTCTGGGTATAAATTTAAAGAATTTAAATAAATAAATAATTTTCTTGAAAGAAGACCATATTTTCTTGCGTATTTATAAACATGCGTAAATCAAATGTTGTACATTTGAAGCAATACATTTTTTTGTGTGTTTGAACAATTTCTTTAGGAATGTACCAGCAAATTTTTTACCAGAGAATATCTTTTACACGCAAACCATTTACAAAACAAAACTATTTATCAGAATGTGAAAATTACTCAGTAAATTACTTTTTTAAAAGTTTGGTAGTTTGAGTAGTGAATATATACTACCTGGTTAATAACAATTTTTTTAACATCAATGGTTCCCAGTTGGTAATCACTCACTGAATCATCTCCTTGGGGTACATCTCGAGAATTACCTATTGCCTTATTGTCTTCATTTTAGTAGTCGTATGTTTCCAAATACATTCCTTTTTACAATTTTCAATGATACATCACATGCAGCATTAGTTTCAGTAAAGATCGGCTTGATACAATTTTTATTTATTTAACAATTTTTTTTATGTGTTTACGCCTAATATTAGATGTCTTTTTTAAATTTTGTTTTTGTTCCGGTGGATTTTTTAATAAATAAATAAACAAAAATGCGTCTACCTAAATAATAATAATGATGATAATAATAATAATAATAATGCATTTATTGCCCAACAGAAAACATTCCATTTACAGGACAAAGTAAGTAGATAATTATAATATAAGCATACTACTGTACAATAAATAAAGAAAACAAATAAATAAACAAAATAAAAATATACATATATAAATAAACAGCAAAGAGGAAAAGAGCAAAAGCTTTATCTAATATTGAAAATTATTGAAGTAATCCGAGGCAATTCTTAACAAATTTTTAAAATTACAATGAAATAAATCACACTGATCTGCTATTTGGTTATAATTATTAGCCATTAAATAAACAGGAGATTTTACAAGTACATTTGTTCTAGCATTTCGGCAATAAAACAGTGAATTCTCACGAGAGCCAGGTCTCGGAACACGTATATTAAAAAGATAGATTAAAGCCTGGGAATCAACCATGCCATGAAACAATTTATATAAAAAAGATAAACTTGCAACCACTCTTCTTAGTATTCAGCGACTGCATACTGAATCTTTGTAACAGTAATTGGTGGTTGTATCCCCTGTCAGGATAAAAATTATCAACACGAAAAGACAGGAATTTGAGAAAACGCCGCTGTATTCTTTCCAAGTGGTTACTGTATATTTGATAACATGGGTGTCAAATAAGGCTACAATATTCGAGTTTCGAACGTACGAGTGATTAGTATAGACTCTTCAATGCACCTATATCGATAAAAGATTTTGTATTTCTTATAACAAAGCCTAGCATACTATAAGCGGATTTAATAGTTGAATTAATATGATCAGCAAAAGACAATCTGCTGTCAAACATTACACCAAGATCCTTAATGTTCTGAAAACGAGTTAAAGGTGACATACCTATATTATAATCAAATATGAAGGCTGATTTTTAAGAGTAAACGTACACACTTTGCATTTATTTTTGTTAACAGGTAAATAATTATCAGTACACCATATATAAACACGATCCACAAGGTCTTGCAATAACAAACAATCAGCCGCAGATGATATATTCAAGAATAATTTCAAGTCGTCGGCAAACATAAGATGATTTGACTTTAATGTTAGAGATAAGTCATTTACAAATAATATAAAAAGGAGTGGCCCCAAGTTAGAGCCTTGAGGTACTCCCGATGCCGCATTAAAAGTATTCGACTTGAAACCATTATAATAGACATACATCTTTCGATGATATAGGTAAGAATTGAAAAGGCGGAGTAAGCTATCACTGAAACCATACCGTTCCAACTTACACAGCAATATACTATGATTAACCTTGTCAAAGGCCTTTGAGAAGTCTGTGTATATGACATCAACTTGCCCTTTGTCGACAACATAGTTCGCCGTATACTGTGTAAACTCGGCCAGATTAGATAAAGCTGAACGATTCGGAAAAATAACATGCTGATTTGGTGATATGTACGACTTTAAGTTATCTAATATTTGTTTATACAGACACATCTCAAAGGCCTTTGCAATGTTAGACAATATGGCAATAGGACGATAATTTCTTACATCCGCAGGGTTACCGCTTTTTAAAATTGGACACACTCTTGTAAGTTTCCATCTATCAGGAAATTCGCCAGTTGATAAAGCAATATTGAATAAGGTAAGAAGCGGAGTGCATAGAACCCTCGAGCAATCCTTTACTAGAAAACTAGGAATCTGATCCTCACCACACGTCATTTTGTTTTTTAGTTTACAGATTGCTAGAAGGACATCAGATTCCGTAAGCTGTTGTATGTTAATGCAGGATTGATAATAATTTAATGACAGATTTGGATTTTGAACATTTTCGATGGAAAAAACGCTAGCAAAGAATTTAGAAAAAGTGTCAACAATTTGCACGGGATCATCAAATTCTTGATCATCGAGAAAAACATTTTTTTGGTATACGCGTGTGGCCTTTCTTATTCTGTACAAAAGGCCAAAACCTTTTAGGGTCACTTTTAATATTCGCTTGACAGTCGCGCAGTGGTCGGAATTCCGAAAAAGCTGGACAAAAGTCGAAATTTCAAAGTCGTTGGTTTGCGTTAATACTTCAGAATATTCTAGAGAAGGAGTCACTGCGTAGTTTTTTAAAGTGACAGAGAGCTGGCCCATGTGTATAGACCACAGCAACTATCGGAAGTATGCTGTGACACATTAGCATATTTCACTTGCCACTGACCCCTCGAAAAGCGGTGAATTGAAAATACGTGCAAATTTTTAATAGAGTACGAATTGTTATGTGCAATAGAGAGGGTGTTCCTGGAGATAAGTAGAATACATTTGCTCATCTAGAACCTCATTTTTCCAAAGTTGCATGTTTTTATTGCTTTAACAAAAACGTCTTACAATTTAAATCGATTTCAAATCACATCAATCGTAAATTACCGAAATAGTTGTGATCCCAAGAGATCCTGCACTATTGAAAGTTGGAAAATGCGAACAGAAGTGTCAATTTCATATATCAAAAGAGAAAACCACCGGATTTTTCCGGATTCGGGTTCTGTGTCATTTCTTGTGCCTCCGTGTACGGTCGATTTAAGGCCGATTTAAGAGGCCTAAGTTATACAATAGTTTTAGTGTCTTTTCGCGTTCTAAACGAGCGTTTCTAATTCAAATTGTTTTTTTATGAACATGCACCTTTTTCGTGTGCCATTTATCATATTTTTGCAAGCTTTTATTTAACTTGCCTTGTTAGTATGGGTCATATTTTGCAGCTAAATTTTAAAACAGTTTCCCCAACCGATTGAGCTGAAATTTTGCATACACGTTTAATTTGGATGACAATGCATGGTTAGCTAAGTGACGTCATTCTAAATCCAATATGGCGGACTCTCAAAGATGGCGAACCAGTTATTTTTTTATGCAAACCCATGATATGGGTATCAAATAAAACGGTTTGCTAAGAAGAATACGAAAATAAAATGAAGAAAATTATAGATGAACTTATTATCTATGATCTTTCAATTCATAATTTATCGTTTTCTACAGGATCAGGCACCAGTAAAATTACGTGAATAAAAAAATAAATTTTTCGATTTTTGAAAGGAAAATTCCAAGAGAATTTAGAAACGCAAATCATCATTTTCGATCAACCTTTTTTAAAAAGGTGCAAGATAGATGAAAATGAGAAAAGCTTTTCAACCGAAGCTATGGTGATANGTGTACCAAACTGGAAATTTACGCTTAAATATAGTGAAGACTGGTATATGTTGGTCAAATAAATTATAAATATCTTGGTAAAATGCATCACATGCAGAGTTAACGTTAGTGAAGTTGTTTAGACTAAATACTTCAAAAAATTCAAAAATATAATTTAATTTATAATTTAGTTACAGTCACTGCACAATGTGACTCAAAGATCTAAATACAGACAGTATTACAAAATGATTGTTACTTCTACTGAAAAAGGGGAAATAAATGAAAACAATCCTTCAAATGGTATCGACATCTGATGCCGAAAAAGACAAATTGTTCATCACTAATCGATAACGAATAGGTTAAGTCATAACAATCGCGTCCATCCCACGATCAAGCAACCCAACAAAAAATCACCACGTACAGAAAAACACCGTTCTAACAAACTGTTAGGACGTCCGGCCGTCCGGAATACGTCGTCCCGGAGCGAAAAGGCACCGGACTTTACGATTGAGATACGACCCTACAAACCCCGTCTTCCCAGATATTATTCGGGCCCGAACGGTTTTTAAGCTGTTTACGGAAAAAGTTAGGCGGCCTCGCTGACGGGTCGTCGCCGCCTTTGTTTTGATTGTAGGCCTAACCCCCGTTAGGGAGGGATCGGCCTTTAGCAGGAAAATATCGAGAGGTTATCGAATAGAAAGAAAAATCGCGGCGGCTTTGTTGCCTTAATGGGGCGCGTTTTTAAATAAATTTTTATTCATTTATGCACCGCTATTTCGGTTCGACACGGAAAAACATAAAGGATTTCGTGCCTTCTGGCAATAATTTCACTTGTTTCACTTTGCAGGGAAAACCATCAATTTCAGCGAAAAGTGACTCACAGCCAGCTTGTAGGGAGTAAAATTATCTACAAAATGAGACTTGTTAAATTAAAATCGGTTAATAAACAAAAAACTTATTGCAAAAAAACAAGAAAAGTGCCCATTTCTTAATTTGTTTTTAACTATCCCATTTATTGTTAAAATTTTATAAAACCTATGGCATGTTGAGGGTTTTGTCATACTTTAAAAGTGTGCCGAAGGTGGGCGCTGTAGGTGTAATAGTTGTCGCACAATTCTATTTGTTTATAACGGAGGCTCCAAAAGTTATGAACTTTAAGCCTCTGTACAGGCGTTAATGTACAACCAAAAATGATCCTGAAAGCGTCATTGTAATCTATCTTAAAGACGTTATTAAGCGGCGTATTAAAAAATATCACCGTTTTTTTGACATTAACTTTCTCAAATTGTGCATNTTCTACTGAAAAAGGGGAAATAAATGAAAACAATCCTTCAAATGGTATCGACATCTGATGCCGAAAAAGACAAATTGTTCATCACTAATCGATAACGAATAGGTTAAGTCATAACAATCGCGTCCATCCCACGATCAAGCAACCCAACAAAAAATCATCACGTACAGAAAAACACCGTTCTAACAAACTGTTAGGACGTCCGGCCGTCCGGAATACGTCGTCCCGGAGCGAAAAGGCACCGGACTTTACGATTGAGATACGACCCTAAAAACCCCGTCTTCCCAGATATTATTCGGGCCCGAACGGTTTTTAAGCTGTTTACGGAAAAAGTTAGGCGGCCTCGCTGACGGGTCGTCGCCGCCTTTGTTTTGATTGTAGGCCTAACCCCCGTTAGGGAGGGATCGGCCTTTAGCAGGAAAATATCGAGAGGTTATCGAATAGAAAGAAAAATCGCGGCGGCTTTGTTGCCTTAATGGGGCGCGTTTTTAAATAAATTTTTATTCATTTATGCACCGCTATTTCGGTTCGACACGGAAAAACATAAAGGCTTTCGTGCCTTCTGGCAATAATTTCACTTGTTTCAGTTTGCAGGGAAAACCATCAATTTCAGCGAAAAGTGACTCACAGCCAGCTTGTAGGGAGTAAAATTATCTACAAAATGAGACTTGTTAAATTAAAATTGTTTATAACGGAGGCTCCAAAAGTTATGAACTTTAAGCCTCTGTACAGGCGTTAATTTTCAACCAAAAATGATCTTGAAAGCGTCATTGTAATCTATCTTAAAGACGTTATTAAGCGGCGTATTAAAAAATATCACCGTTTTTTTGACATTAACTTTCTCAAATTGTGCATTAAAAAACCGTGAGTTTTTCGCTTCTAAACAATTTGAATAACATTGTTGCTATTTATGCTATCTCACCGAAAATAGATACAATGGATAGCTGGCAAAAAAATACGGTTTTATTTATTTCATGCACAATTTGAGAAAAACGGTGATATTTTTTAATAGGTCGCTTAATTACGTCTTTAATGTTACAATGACGTTTTCAGAATCATGTTAGGTTGAAAATTAATGCCTGACAGAGGCTTTAAGTTCATAACTTGTGGAGCCTCCGTTATAAACAAATAGAATTGTGCGAAATTATTGCACCTACAGCGCCCATTTTCGGCACACTTTTAAAGTATGACAAAACTCTCAACTTGTCTTAGGTTTTATAAAATTTTAACAATAAATGCGATAGTTATAAACAAATTAAAAAATGGGCACTTTTTTGTTTCTGTTTTTTTTGTTTATTAACCGATTTTAATTTAACAAGTCTCATTTTGTAGATAATTTTACTCCCTATAAGCTGTCACTTTTCGCTAAAGTTGATGGTTTTCCCTGCAAAGTGAAAAAACTGTTTTCCTCACTTATTTGTTTAAATAGAAAAGTTATTAAAATAAAAGTTTTTGACACGAGATGAGAGATTTGGACAATTTTACAATAATTTCGCGGATAGGACTTTTTTCGAGTTTCTCTTTTATTTTCGCTAATTTTCCTGGTGTACATATTGTTTCACCGATTCTTATTTCGTGACGTGATTAAAAAGTTGGAAAAGGCGCCATTGTTTTTGGACCGTCAGCCTCCATTAGTCAAAAAATTATTACACCTTGACACCCAAACGGACTCGAGTCCCACGCAAAGCATTTCGCTCGACCTCCGGGTACGAATTAAAATTTATATGCAGTCGCTAAAGGCCCCTTACGCCTTTTTGAACTTGTCTATAGTAGGATCGTATTCGATGCAAAGTATAGCAAAAAATTGTCGGTACTTTATAAAAGGAAAATTGTGTCGTCATTTTTAGGAGGCGTAAGATGAACCATTTCAAATTTAAAATGAAATTCAATGTAAAATCTGAAATACCGCTGCATACGCACTGTGTTCTGGTAGTAGCTGTAGTCGCCCAGATGCATCGAGTGTACGAACTGGTCGGTTATACGTCAAATACTAACCTGGCGAGCTTTGCCGTCAATTAGAGAGCGCTTCCAAAAAACAAGTAAACAACAGTGGCGCGTACAGAGGTAAAATGTAGTACATAGGTATGTGGAATTTAAAAAACAAATTGGATTTATAATAAATTACATTTAAAATAAATAAATAGTTTATGAGAATAAGGGAATTTTTGTAGGAAGAGGGTGCCAGACGTGAACTGATCCCCTCGTTCCTTCATAATGTATAAAGAAATTATTCAATTTCAAAAATCCTTAAAAGCGTACTGCATCGGATCCCTTGACAGGCAATGATTTATTATTTTGCATCGAATATGATTCTACTATAGTTTCATTACACCACCGCCGTAGAACGTACCGAACCTAATGAAAGTAACTAGCGTTAACAGAAATGTGTTCTTGTCGCGACACCGTAGCTGCTGGAACGCAGAGGACATTCATATTCATGCCGTGCGCTACAAAAGCTGTCTCGTTTAATAAATAATATCTGGGGGAAGTGCGCGTCGATTTTATTCAAAATTTAACGAGTGTCAGCGGGGGTTCGCGGGGCGCGGCGTCGGGAATATGTTTGTGTGGAGATAAGGGCCCACCTCGCTCAAGGTGATCGTAAAGCGGGCCCCTCCGACGTTCCTGCGGTGAAGATAACGGCCTCTAGACGAAGTGGCGGATTTTAAATGATCGACGTTCAATGGATTGTCTGTGTCAGCGATTTATACCTACTAGTACTTTTGATTTTCGAACATCGAACTACAGTCTGTCGCCTTTTGCTTCGCTCACCCTTAAACGTATAGGCCAGTCAAATTGTCGAAAATACCTCAGTTTTTTGCCAAAATTTAGTTCAGTAAACAAAAGACATGTAAAAATTAAGAAAAATTACATAGAATTGACAATTCACTGAATTACTTTACCCCAGCTGAATGTTAGGGCTTCATTTTCAAAATGGCGTCCAAATTAAAATCTCATTAAAATAATAAACGTGGAAAATAATAACTGCGGGAAGAGAAACGAGTTAATCCAGACTGCACGAGACCCGCCCGGTTGCAGCACATTTTAAAAACTGATCAAATAAAAGCCGAAATGAGAAAAGTTTAACAATTTAATTATGTTTACCTAATTATATTATTATCTTGCTCCCCGTCTTCTTGCGCTGGTAATTTTTTAAAATGAGTCTGCGACGTACAAATAAATTAGAGCCTTCTTTAAATGTGTTTTTCATCATTTCGATCAAGGCGGTGGGCCGCCGCCGCCGGGGGCCACAGGGGCGGCAATCATCTTTATGAACGCTCCGGATTGTACTGAATTTGCAAGAAAAATAACGCCGCGCCTTAGCTTCTTCCCGTTTCCATATTGTGCGTCGTTTTAACTCAAATCCATTGTGTTCTCTGAGCAATATCCCGATGTCACTTTTTATTTATTTTACTTTTTTCGTTGAGGGGCGAGTTGCTTTAAGGAATTTCACGCGGCGATATTAAAAACATCCACGACTTTCAAGTTAGAATGAAGGAAACGGAAGTTAATTAATTTCAAATAATTTTGAAGACTGTTTTTCATCCTGTCGGCTTGGGCCATGATTTTCAGGTCGAGGAATAACACTACCAGCATCAAGAAGACGTTGAGAGAAGTGAGAAGTACGAATGCCAAACTGTCAAAACACTAACTTATCTTTCTGCTAGCAGCAGCAGGTTATTTTATTAAACTAAAATTAAACAAATTCAAAGAAGTGCTAAACATTACAATTTATCGTATTCTGTTCTTTAATTAACTGGAGTTTTGTACGTCAACTTGCAGGTTTTAATAATTCTTTCCTCGAAAATGCTCTAATTTAGAATTCTGTACACAAATTCCATTATCCTCATTATTTATTAAACCAGGAGCGTTATTCCTACACCCCCGTGTACAGAGGTTCTGCTTAGAACGACCCTAAGTCTTTACTTCAATGAAAAAATTACCCCAAATCTCCCCCACGGGCGGAGGGCGACTGAAACTTTCCTAATAAAAAAATTAAAGTCTGTTATTAAAGTTTCCGTATAAACAACACCCCTTGTGTCCGCTCTTTCGGCGAAAAGGGCACTAACAACCCACCTCCCTTGGCTACTTACGAAGTAAAGTTTTGATCCCGTTGCGGCTCGGACTGAGTGAAAGTCGGTTGGAAACGTCAGCCGCAAATGCTTTGGAGTATCTACGTCTTTTATATAATCTCACACAGAACGCTGGAGGAAAGTTGAATAGATTCACGATGTTGGGCGTTGAAATCTGTTTAGTACACTAATTTTAACAATCCTTATTTATTATGTGCTGCGTAAATACTAATGTACTGCAACTAAATTACAAAAAAAAAAAATTGAATGAACATTGATGTTAATGTTTATGGAGAAATTTTTTGAATTTATAACAATATTTAATTAACAACTTCTTAAAACTTTTTGGCAACTGCACAATAATGTATTGTATGTATGTAATGTAACAGATTTCAACTTATAAAAGTCTTGTATTTGAGTATAGCTTGATATAACAAATATTTATTTTGACTACATTGGAAAGAGATAAAGAATAAGAGATT